>NC_092291.1:23948391-24243391 GCF_036320965.1 Panulirus ornatus
TTCAGAATCATGAGTGTGAATAATTGTATATAATCCCCCATCTACGTTCTAGGAATTATTCAACAAAGGTAAACGTATTGGATAAACCCGTACCGAACAGAGAGATGAAGGCGGTGATGCACTCACTGAAGCCTTACATACCTCAATATATCGACGAGTTACTGAAGCCCATACAGATTCACTCTGCTTCTATGGATTCTCGACACGTTTCCGGGAGGATTAGCTTAAAAAGATAAGCCAATCCCTGTTCGACCATCCTTGTCGTGAACTGGGGAGGCCGTGGTTTCGATGTCCGGTTGTCTATTTATTCTATGTACGTATACTGCCTCTAATTATGCTATGGGGCTCTCAGCAAAACTTGTCACTTTATAGTTGTTTTAAGATGGGACTTTTTTTCCTCATCCATTACTTAGATCAAACGTAGCTTCGCGTGTTAGGTAAGAAAGTAACCCTCGAGAATGAACTGGGTTTCACTGCCTCCACACACACACACACACACACAGACACCACTACATCATGAAGTGAGGTACCTTATCAAAAGCGATCTCTCCGAAATCTGATGCATCAATGGCTGGTATAATTTTGAGGACAGGCGATCGACGCCCACTCCCCTATTACAGACCGAACACCAGGACACGCACACTACTAACATAATTCATAATTACCCTTTCACACCTTGGGCTCTACGTTCTTCTTGCTGAAATTTAGGTTTGGCTGATTGTCCGAGGTTGAATCACACACCACTGTATCAACTGCCCTGATCTTTAACAATAGTAAGAAGATTGAGCATGTGAAGCCCAGCTCCGCGGGGATATTACACGTTAGGTCTTCCTAGCCTTAACATTGGCAGACCTCCGTTTTCTTTAGGGCATATCATTCACTACAGTATTTCTAGCAATGTTAACTTATATATTCTGTCATTCACCTTATGATCCGGCTGTCAAAATTCCTATAAGAAAATCAATTTACAACCGACCATCGATATGATTTTCGAAATACAAAATCTTTAACGAATCTGACTCAAATCTATACCCATCTCTGTGATAACTGGGACTCCAAAATATACTAATGTTTATATGTTTGGATTTTCGTAAAACCTTCGCTGAAGAACCACGTAAGATACTGCTACGTAGAATAAAAGCTACGGCGTAGAGGATCGCCTCTGATCATGGATAATGGACTGGCTTTCAAATGAGTGTAATTAAATAAGGAAACATTCGCCTGACTTCATGAGTCTAGTACAGTTCGACTAGGCTCGGTCTTAAGACACAAACTTTTCATCGCCTACATCATCGACCGAGAGACAAGGCTCGCCAGCGGAATATCTAGAAATTTGTCGTCGACACGAAATTAGGAATCACAAACGACCCAAAGAAGATTCCCGATGAATTAGAGGGATTTAGACAAACTGGTAGAGTGAATAGAAACAGGGCAGACAAATGCAAAGAAATGTACGCATGGATACAAAATGCTCGGCAAACCACAAGGTGAAGTTTCAAAAGAAGAGGATTTTGGAGTGATTATCAGCAATGACCTCAAATACCGTAAACAATGCCATAATAGCTAAAGATATAAACAATGAAACAGAGGTTAGTCATTCTTAATAACGCCCTGGTTGAAACGCATATGGAATTCCTTGTCAGAATCTGGCCACCAAACCTGATCAAAGACGAAGAGAAACTTTAGCAAACGCAAAGACAAGCAACCAAAATAAACTCCTCATTCATACAAGAATCTTATGAGAAAACCCTAAATAAAACAAAATTGTTCTCCCTGTATAAGCGCAAACTGCGAAGAGCCTTGACTGAAGTTTCCAAATACTAGACAATTTCGACAGCATGTGAAATTCTATCAACTTTAGAAAGATCAATGACCAGAAATAACTGTACGAAGATAAAAAGAAATGATGTATAAACTATCTTTTGATGATTTATTAAATGATGTGATTATTAAATGATGTATTAACTATCTTTTTTATGTAGAGTTATTCAACACTGGAAGAAACAATCTACCGATGCAGTTAAGACAATAAATTCCTTCAAATCAGAGTTAGACAAATACTTCACTAATATCTTCTCTAAAGCTCCCATGTTACCACTACTCATGTCTTTCAGAATTCAACCACAGAGCAGACGCTGTCAAACTGATAGGGACTTTTCCAGCCCCCACTTTCCTATAATATGTCCATAGCTCTCTCTCTCTCTCTCTCTCTCTCTCTCTCTCTCTCTCTCTCTCTCTCTCTCTCTCTCTCTCTCTCTCTCGTACAATTTTCTCACCTTTTCTTGCCGCCAGTAGGAGGGGTGGTGCCCTCTATTTTACGAACCTATTTCTACTGCTATTTTGAAGACACCAGTACAGATGACAGTTGTGGATCATCAGATCATCCGTTGTCTATCCTTAAAGCGGGTAGATGACTAACGGTGTACTTCATATACTATGACAAGTAATTCTGTCTCGTAAATACACACGAAATAATCAGAAAATTTTGTCATGCAACTACGGAATTTCACCAAAATCATGATGCTAGCAAGCAATTCCATGTCACAAGAAATTCCATGTTCATGAAATATGCATTGTGTTCACTGTGAGAGGTTTCCTGTTCTATAAACTGTTTACTCTGCCAATGCTTATATTGTAAATGTTTGGTCGAAACAACTTTAGATATGTCTCTTTCGACTAATATGCTGTCGTCCTTCTTAATGGAACCTTCATGAGGGCAACACCGCGCATAAACAACACAAAGGAGGTTTGATGCGCAATTTGTTAGGCGACTTAGAACAGCACTCGCTGATGCCGTAGCACTTGTCTACGTTTAGGAGTTACCACGGGGCACACTAGCACCAGTATCAACTGATCACTGAAGGAAATAAGAAGTTGAATTTAAATGAGCATAGGCAAGGATGGTAGAGACGAACGGTGTGGCACGATGGTAGAGGAAGCAGGCAACTGTTTATGTCGTGACCTGGAGAGCAGCAAGCTGGGCTCGGGTCGTTGTTCCGCGTGAGGCGAGCCACAGCCGTGCACAGCTCCGAGAGGGGGTACCGTGCACGCGAGGATCGCCTGACCAATCACCCGAACAATTTTGCAAAGTTTATTCGTTTCTTGTGGGAGATTTATGGCACAATATCACCCCAAAAGAAGAAACTTAAGTCCCGCAAAATATCTTCCAGATTATACCCGAATGAATCCTCCGAACTGTAGCGATTATACAAATAACTATGTGGCATCAATACACAGATCTGAATACTAAGCATGTCTTTCCGGATCGCTGAGTATATCCAATATACGAGTCATGGATCATCACATTTTCCCTCATAGAAAATTAAGCGGCAAGTACTTACAAAAGATGATTTGATATGCCTTCAACAATACATCCAATTAAACTCGCGACCTTTAAAACCTGGGTTTTGACGACCGTACGAGTCATGCGAGCGCCATGAGCGTTAACTTTGCTCGTTGCTCGTTCACCATTTTCCTTTCTCAACAACCCTACATCTCCATGATCATCTTATGAATCTACACATTTTTTTTCTATTTGAAAAGTGGTCTTGCATCGTTTGAACAGTTCTGAACATAACACTATTTTAGAATTTTCCCCAGGTTTAAACATCCAATGTCCATATATGATATATTCTATTCATCCTTTAAGAGCAAAATTTCGCTAACACACTCATTTTAATGTCGAAATCTACAATCTTCTTGTACATCCAACTTGCGCCAATATTTGTGCAACCTGGCCTTTTCTTTTATTTCAACCATTATTCTCTTAAATCATATACCTCATTATGACTTAAAAGGGAAATATATATATTCACACATTATGTATGTTATCAAAAATATTTCATACAACGCGCTTTTTTTTTTAGACAAAATGATCATGTAAATTCTTATATTTCACTATGACTTGAAAGGGAAAAATATACATTCACACATACATGTATATATCAGACATATTCTAAGAAACGCATATTTTGCTTGTTTGTTTGTTTGTTGTAGGCGGAACGATCATCTAAACACGCAAATTAACCCAACGAGATCCAGCGACACATCGGTGTCAGTGAGCCATCCGCCATAAGAACGATGATACTTCTGAATGAAAAGAAAATAAAAGAATTGATTAATGATCCTGACTGATGATTCGCCGCAGGAGGCATTAATGATCCTTTCCCTGGCAGCACCGTTCCAAGTCCAGTTAGGTAAAGCAACAAATACTGCCACTGATAGCTGATTTGAAGGTAAAGGTTATAGGGTCTCAGGAAAATGAGAGGGCTTTGCTGGAGGGTTCGTTAAGAAAACATATGAAAGGCGGAATGGTATTAGATCCTTTGGGCTTCTGACTCATTCGAGCTCGTTGTGTTAAGGTTGCTTGGTTTTGCCTGGACATCATGATCGAAACAAAATCGAAACAAACATCTTCAACACTTCCTTCAGGTGTTATAAGATACTTCTGGGACCACGTACGATCGCACTGTGTATATGACCCATAGCGAGTTAGAAGGTCGTCAAGTGATGTAGGTCTTGACAAGATCATTAAAAATGATCACGAAACCATACGACTGATATTGCCACAGTCTCCTCTTCGTGGTGTATCCACGGTATATATGGCCTCTGTAGCCTTACCTCATTGAGGACTACGATCTCAACTCACTTGAGTTGCGTCCTCCTCCCATGTGGATGAATCAAAGTTTTGAACTACGATTCTTGGAAGAAAACGGAGAAAAATACTAATTGGTCTCCGGCACCGCTGCCTCCTGGTATTGTATTAAACTACCCATCATACTACCTAATTCCATGGGCTTCTGCCAACGTTCTTAGAAAAAAAAAAGGTAAAAAATCATTTCCCATAAGGAAATAGATCAGCATTTTAGCATTTCACAATGGTTGACTACGAGCTTTATATTACCTAAATGCAATACGTCAGCCTGAAGATGAAACAGGTGACCTCCCCTCCCTTCGTTCGATGGCATTAAGCCGCCAACACACGAACCATGGGCAAAATGTTTTCAGTAAATAGTATATTATGGTTTCCTGCAGTGCCTCCAGTATATAGAATTACGTGCATTTATCACTGAATTCTTTTATAAAGCCAACATTACTTGCAGTAAGGAGACTCCAGTGACAAAGTTTTTGCAGAATAGTGATATAAGATTTTCTTATGTTGTATTTCACATCTACGTAATCATCTGATTATGAGATATATCGCAGAACATTCAGTGACAAGATTTGTATACACAGAAGTTTGTAAGACACTGCGAAGGGATAACCATTACTTCAGTAAACGTGAATGCCAATCTGTCTCAGCCAAAGCCTGATTGAACAGTAAACTCAAAATGGTTTACTGTCAGCCAGTCACAGCTCTGGCTGATACCGTTAGTCATCAGCCAATGCCTGATTGAAGAGTACACTAAAATGTTTTACCATCAGCCAATCACAGTTCTGGCCTATACGAGAACCATCAGTCACTGAAATCAGACCAGTTAGGCATGTTTCACTGGTGTGCCATCCACACATCGAATAGCGGATGTGAAAATGATACAGAAATACAGATGACCCACTTCTCTAAGTACATGGGAAATACTGATAACAGCAGACAGGTTATCCGTTGATACTAAACCTGAGGGAGCGAATTCTCTCTTTTCTTAAAGTTTCGTAATCCTCTTGTAGTTCGGTATGTTTCTTTCATGATACGAGTGTAATACTCATACTTAAAATCTATCTTTAGACCTGAGGTTTTCCACGCAAAAATAATCGTGTTAGGACACAATGCTTACTCATTTCGCGTTGATGAATTTACATCATGTTTACCCTCCTGTTGTCAGACTCATCTAGCCGCTTGACTAAGTTCGTAGTCTAAACGTGCAAAGGACAGGCTCTTCGCAGGGAGAGCTAAAACAGACAAGGTCGATCGACTATCTTTATAACATCGCAATATCCAAGATCTAAGTTGGCAAACCGCGTGGTGAGCTTCTAGACCCGCTCGCCTACTTGGCTTTCGGCGGATGACTCGAGCAATAATAAGAGATACAAGTTCTAACTTGATACAGAAACTGTACGACTTATCAGAGTCATGCTATGTTTTCGTGGTTCAAACTGGGGCCCAATGATCAACAAAGACTATTACGTACGAGAGAACCTTGCTTGGGTACAGTCGTTCCTTTTGCGGCTGGTGTATATTAGACCACACCAGTACCTGTCGGTGCTTGATCTCGCATAACGACAGTCCGCCGTCATATCAATTGAGCCGGTGGTCTGTGGTAGTGATGAGCTAATTCATATCTAAATTTCCTCTTAGCTTACCAACTTTCTAGTTCCCCGTATCACCCTCACCCCACTACACGTAATAAATCTCGTCCGTGAGGTGGAAATTCCAACCACATAAAGGCCTCTCGTACCCTGCTGTGCAATATATGCCCTCGAGGTGCGCCTGGCCCGCGTGTCTAACCTATTGAGATGTGGGAAGATAAGCTGCAGTGCGTCCTTAGTCACGACCCTGCAGCAAGCCAGCCCGAGTCACCGGCCTCTTTGGTGTTGTGGCGCCTGGCTCTGGAACTCTCTATGCACATAAACGAATGAGAGACAACCGCTCGTAAATCTTGCGATTAGTGCTCCCTGGACATCGGCAGAGAGAGCGAGTCTGTCAGCCCGGGACAGTGTTGTCTGTGAGCGAACCCCAGAGAATCAGTTGGTCTTGGTGTGTTAACAAAAGACTAAAGGAACAATGGTCCCCCTCCTTCGACTTTGCATTCCTCCGCTATTTCACATAATCTTCCCTGCTCCTCCTCGTGCTCCTTATCTCACCCTGCTTCTCTTGTTCTTCTTCTTCCTTTTACACCATGGTCATCCTGTTCTCCTCCTCTCCTCATACTCTTACCCAGATCCGCCCACACCTGCTCCTCTTATCCTAATCCTCCTCTTCCTACCCTAATCCTCCTGTCCCATCTACTCTTACCCTGATCCTCCTGTTCTTCTTCCTCTTACCCTGGTCCTCCTGCTCCTCCACCTCTTACTCTGATCCTCTTGCTCCTCCCCATCCTACCCTGATTCTCCTGTTACTCCTCCGCTTACCTTGATTCTCCTCCTCCTTCTCCTCCTCCTCCTACTACTACTATGATCCTCCTCCTGCTCCTCCTCTTACCCTGATCCTCCTGTTCTTTCCCTTAACCAGGTCCTCCCATTCCTCCTCCCCATCCTCCTCTTATCCTGTTCCTGTTCCTCCCCCTCCTCCTACCCTGCTGCTCCTCCCCCCTCCTCCTACCCTGCTCCTCCTGCTGCTGCTCCTCCTCCTACCCTGATCCTCCTCCTTTTAACCCTGGTGCTCCTGCTCTTGCCCCGGTCCTCTGCCTCCGTTGGTACCACTGAGACCTTCACCCCACGGACACTGTGCTGTGGCAGTCGAGGTCGCCACTCCCCTGCCCTGCCTCCAAGGGAACGAACTCATATAACACAACAATTTGACTTATCTTCTTTTTCAATTTAATCACTTGTTTTTTTGCTCACTTTCCGTGACTGTTTAGTGAAAATTGATTCTTCTGAAGATGTGTGCTTGGGAGGGCTGGAAGAAAACGCCTGGAGCAAAAGTAACTCAAGTGAGGAGAGGTATACAATGCCATTGTTATCAGGAATATGTAACTGACCTCACTCTGATCCTCATGTGCTAGATACAACATCGTAAAACAAGTCAAGACACAATGGTAGAAATCACACGAAAAGAAGAAAGGGGAAAAGTCAGAATAGACCAACGTGGTTGAAACACTGCAAAACACTCGAAGGAAAAAGGAAACAAAAAGAATAACTCGGTGCTTCCTTGGCCATCTCGACAACATACACAGAAAATGTTCTTACAACAGTGTAAGTACAGTGGTCTGGTCCTTTGAAGCCAGTCGACTCTTGTAAAGCCTAAATACATCAATGTGGTATTCAGCGCCGACACTAAATAATGACCTATATTCGCTATATGAAATAACACCAATAAAGAAAATCAAACATCCCTTTTATACTGCCATGAGGACGTTTCCTTTAGAAATTCTCGAGCGAAACCCTAATGGTAGCCAAGAACACCTGCAGTCGAGCTCAGGCCACAATTGAGTACCTGTCCTGGAGTTGTGGTTATGTAGGAACGCTGGCGCAAGAGGAAGGTTGGCTCGGGGTCAAAGGGGCTTTGGGTTGGAGGGTGGTACAGGGAGGTGGGAGGACCGGAGGGCTGGAAGACCACCACCTCCTCCTCAGCAGCACAGTAACCCAAGGGCGAAGTGGGATGAGCTCAAGGGGAAGCAATCAAATACGCAGACGAAGAAGAAAAAAAAGGGGGCTGCAGGCAAGTTAAAGATGCGTAAGCAAGACGTGGAGGAAAAGATATGCAGAAAGGTACTGAGAGGCGTTCGAGGAGGACGGGAGGATGGAGAAACATAGCATGAAAAATATATATCAAGAAAGAGATGGTGGAGGAGAAAGATGTGAGAGTGGAATATGTGAAGGAAGAGGGAAGGAAGGAGTGTGAAAAAAAATGTTGGAATTCATACTAAATTCAAAAGGAGGATTTTTTGCCGAAAATTCTCCAGACTCGCTGATTATACACATCCCACCACATCCTCTTATGCTGATAGTTCTCAGCCTCCTACATTGATGCCCTCAGCCTCCCATGTTGGCGGCTCACAACCTCAAACGTTCTTAGCGATCAGTCTCCTACACAGCACTCAGCCTCACACGTTGCTAGTATACTCAGCCTCGCACGTTGCTAGGACACTCAGCCTCACATGTTGCTAGTATACTCAGCTTCACACGTTGCTAGTACACTCAGCCTCGCACATTGCTAGTACACTCAACCTCATACGATGCTAGTACACTCAGCCTCGCACGTTGGTAGTACACTAAGTCTCACAAGTTGGCAGTAAACTCAGCCTCACATGTTGGTAGTACACTCAGTCTCAAACACTATTAGAACTCAGCCTCAAAACACTTGTGGCTCTCAGACACAAGTAGCTCTCGGCCTCAAACGTTGGCAGCACTCACTCTCCAACTTTAGTACCTCTAAACCTCAAATGTTGGAAGCACTGAACCTCTGACGTTGGTAGCATTCACCCTTAAATGTTAGGACTACTGAACCTCAAACGTTGGTAGCGCTGAATCTGAAACGCTTGTAGCTCTCAGACTCAAACGTTAGTATCACTCACACCTCAAACGTTAATGGCTCTGAACCTCTCCCATCAATAGTTCTGAACCTCAAACGTTAATAGCTCTGAACCTCTAACATCAGTAGCTCTGAACCTCTAACATCAATAGCTCTGAACCTCAAACGTTAATAGCTCTGAGCCCCAAACGTTAATAGCTCCGAACCGAAGGTGGTAACTCTGAACATCAAACGTTAATAGCTCTGAACTTTTAGCATCAATATCTCTGAACCTCAAACGTTAATAGCTCTGAACCTCTAACATCAATAGCTCTGAACCTCTAGCATCAATAGCTCTGAACCTCAAACGTTAATAGCTCTGAGCCCCAAACGTTAATAGCTCCGAACCTAAGGTGGTAACTCTGAACCTCAAACGTTAATAGCTCTGAACTTTTAGCATCAATATCTCTGAACCTCAAACGTTAATAGCTCTGAACCTCTAACATTAATAGCTCTGAACCTCAAACGTTAATAGCTATGAGCCTCAAACGTTAATAGCTCTGAGCCCCAAACGTTAATAGCTCCGAACCTAAGGTGCTAGCTCTGAACCTTTAACATCAATAGCTCTGAACCTCAAACGTTAATAGCTCTGAACCTTTAACATCAATAGCTCTGAACCTCAAACGTTAATAGCTCTGAACCTTTAACATCAATAGCTCTGAACCTCAAACGTTAATAGCTCCGAACCCAGGGTGGTAGCTCTGAACCTTTAACATCAATAACTCTGAACCTCAAACGTTAATAGCTCTAAGCCTCAAACGTTAATGGCTCTAAGCCTCAAACGTTAATAGCTCTGAACCCGAAACGTTAATAGTTCCGAACCTAAGGTGGTAGCTGTGAACCTCAAATGTTGGCAGCTCTGAACCTCAAACGTGGGTAGCTGTGAACCTCTCATAGTAGTTACAGTTCAGCCATCTCTCACCGCTTTATGAATTTTGTCACCAACTTTCTCATTCACACAGGCTGCAAGTCTGACAGATTATACAGTAAAGCCTTGAGGCACATTAAGCCTACCATACCACGTGGAGACCTCCTAAGTTTACAAATCATACTTAGGATTAAATATTACACGATTTTTTGTACGATATATATTTTTTTTTACCTTTCTTTCCCCTGTTCGCTGGATTTTCTTTTATGTTTTGATCCAAGATAATGATCCATGAATTTTCCTCTTAATTTACCGTTTATTTTCAGATTGTTTAAAACTCATCTCGACTAACGTGCCTCTCCCTTGATTTGCCAATAGGAGGCGACTGGTTCTCTATATAAGTACGAGAGAGAGAGAAGGATTATCATAATCTATCATACACACATTGTATTTTAATGGTCACCAAGTCGATTTTAGGACATTTCTCGCTAAGCCTCATCTTGTCGACCAAGGACGATCAGATGACTCTCTCTCTCTCTCTCTCTCTCTCTCTCTCTCTCTCTCTCTCTCACACACACACACACACACGTTTCACCTTTCCACTTCTCACATACAGCAGCGGCGGCCTCACTACCCACACTACCAACAGACACACTCAAGTGTCAAAAGCCACACTTATGCGCCTTGTGTCGATCGTCAGGCTCTGCCCTGGAGTGCATCCGGGTCCCCATGTGTGTGTGTGTGTGTGTGTGTGTCCGACGGTGGTGGTGTTCCTACCCTCCTCCACAGACTCCAAATTTGGTGTATATCATCCTCGTTTGTGAAGGGCGAGCCACCACTCCCCTCCCTCCACTTCATCACTATTTCCCTCTTCCCTAATTCCTTCGTCGTCTTCCAAACCTCCTCCTCTTCTTCCCCCCTCCCCCTCCTCCTCCTCCTCTTCTCTGCAATTTCTCCTTCTTCTTCTTCTTCTTCTTCTTTCGTCTCTGTTCATTCTTTTCATTAAAACTCGGGACGCGTAGACATGTCGTCGCTTGCTTGCCAAACACGTGAGCTTCACCCAGGCAGAGAGAGATCTCTGTAAGAGAGGTTTAATCCTCCGTCCTTGCCTGTGCTAACGAAAATGTACGCTTCCAATCCCACAATCCGTGAGAAGAAGAAAACGAGAAAAAGATAAGTAAATACGGTCGATGAAAATGAATCGGAAAATAGCGATGGACCAAAGGAGTATGGTGCAAACACTACAAGACGTCTCTTCATTACGTTTTCGGCAGGAGTCCGCATTTTCTGTTTACATGAATGTCATTTTCTCTTTAATTGCTTTATGGTTCAGGTTCGAGTTTTTTTTGTTTTTTTTTTTTGTCAGTGCAGGTCACAATTCAAAAAGAAAAATTAAAAGCATTAACCGGGAAAATATCAAAGACAGAATTTTTAAACCATGAGAATACTGACTTTGTTCATTTACTGACATGAAGAAAATTATATATATATATATATATATATATATATATATATATATATATATATATATATATATATATATATATATTTTTTTTTTTTTTTATTATACTTTGTCGCTGTCTCCCGCGTTTGCGAGGTAGCGCAAGGAAACAGACGAAAGAAATGGCCCAACCCACCCCCATACACATGTATATACATACGTCCACACACGCAAATATACACACCGACACAGCTTTCCGTGGTTTACCCCAGACGCTTCACATGCCCTGATTCAATCCACTGACAGCACGTCAACCACGGTATACCACATCGCTCCAATTTACTCTATTCCTTGCCCTCCTTTCACCCTCCTGCATGTTCAGGCCCCGATCACACAAAATCTTTTTCACTCCATCTTTCCACCTCCAATTTGGTCTCCCTCTTCTCCTCGTTCCCTCCACCTCCGACACATATATCCTCTTGGTCAATCTTTCCTCACTCATTCTCTCCATGTGCCCAAACCACTTCAAAACACCCTCTTCTGCTCTCTCAACCACGCTCTTTTTATTTCCACACATCTCTCTCACCCTTACGTTACTCACTCGATCAAACCACCTCACACCACACATTGTCCTCAAACATCTCATTTCCAGCACATCCATCCTCCTGCGCACAACTCTATCCATAGCCCACGCCTCGCAACCATACAACATTGTTGGAACCACTATTCCTTCAAACATACCCATTTTTGCTTTCCGAGATAATGCTCTCGACTTCCACACATTCTTCAAGGCCCCCAGAATTTTCGCCCCCTCCCCCACCCTATGATCCACTTCCGCTTCCATGGTTCCATCCGCTGCCAGATCCACTCCCAGATATCTAAAACACTTCACTTCCTCCAGTTTTTCTCCATTCAAACTCACCTCCCAATTGACTTGACCCTCAACCCTACTATACCTAATAACCTTGCTCTTTTTCACATTTACTCTTAACTTTCTTCTTCCACACACTTTACCAAACTCAGTCACCAGCTTCTGCAGTTTCTCACATGAATCAGCCACCAGCGCTGTATCATCAGCGAACAACAACTGACTCACTTCCCAAGCTCTCTCATCCCCAACAGACTTCATACTTGCCCCTCTTTCCAGGACTCTTGCATTTACCTCCCTAACAACCCCATCCATAAACAAATTAAACAACCATGGAGACATCACACACCCCTGCCGCAAACCCACATTCACTGAGAACCAATCACTTTCCTCTCTTCCTACACGTACACATGCCTTACATCCTCGATAAAAACTTTTCACTGCTTCTAACAACTTGCCTCCCACACCATATATTCTTAATACCTTCCACAGAGCATCTCTATCAACTCTATCATATGCCTTCTCCAGATCCATAAATGCTACATACAAATCCATTTGCTTTTCTAAGTATTTCTCACATACATTCTTCAAAGCAAACACCTGATCCACACATCCTCTACCACTTCTGAAACCACACTGCTCTTCCCCAATCTGATGCTCTGTATATGCCTTCACCCTCTCAATCAATACCCTCCCATATAATTTACCAGGAATACTCAACAAACTTATACCTCTGTAATTTGAGCACTCACTCTTATCCCCTTTGCCTTTGTACAATGGCACTATGCACGCATTCCGCCAATCCTCAGGCACCTCACCATGAGTCATACATACATTAAATAACCTTACCAACCAGTCAACAATACAGTCACCCCCTTTTTTAATAAATTCCACTGCAATACCATCCAAACCTGCTGCCTTGCCGGCTTTCATCTTCCGCAAAGCTTTCACTACCTCTTCTCTGTTTACCAAATCATTTTCCCTAACCCTCTCACTTTGCACACCACCTCGACCAAAACACCCTATATTTGCCACTCTATCATCAAACACATTCAACAAACCTTCAAAATACTCACTCCATCTCCTTCTCACATCACCACTACTTGTTATCACCTCCCCATTTGCGCCCTTCACTGAAGTTCCCATTTGCTCCCTTGTCTTACGCACTTTATTTACCTCCTTCCAGATGGCCAGAGAGCGTTATTGGATTACGTGTTAATTGACAGGCGTGCGAAAGAGAGACTTTTGGATGTAAATGTGCTGAGAGGTGCAACTGGAGGGATGTCTGATCATTATCTTGTGGAGGCTAAGGTGAAGATTTGTATGGGTTTTCAGAAAAGAAGAGTGAATGTTGGGGTGAAGAGGGTGGTGAGAGTAAGTGAGCTTGGGAAGGAGACCTGTGTGAGGAAGTACCAGGAGAGACTGAGTACAGAATGGAAAAAGGTGAGAACAATGGAAGTAAGGGGAGTGGGGGAGGAATGGGATGTATTTAGGGAATCAGTGATGGATTGCGCAAAAGATGCTTGTGGCATGAGAAGAGTGGGAGGTGGGTTGATTAGAAAGGGTAGTGAGTGGTGGGATGAAGAAGTAAGAGTATTAGTGAAAGAGAAGAGAGAGGCATTTGGACGATTTTTGCAGGGAAAAAATGCAATGGAGTGGGAGATGTATAAAAGAAAGAGACAGGAGGTCAAGAGAAAGGTGCAAGAGGCGAAAAAAAGGGCAAATGAGAGTTGGGGTGAGAGAGTATCATTAAATTTTAGGGAGAATAAAAAGATATATATATATATATATATATATATATATATATATATATATATATATATATATATATATATCAAACGTAGTATCTATTTCGTACAAACGGCATGACACGTCAGGACGAATTCTAAGTTTCGATAAAAGAACACTGGATGTTCATAAATATGTTGCACGTTGGCAAGATATGATATAAACTAACGCGAGGTGAAAATCTGTGAATCGTGTGAGGGTACGTCCGTGCGAGCATACCTTTTTGGATATCTTACCTTGGAATTTCACAAGTGTATGTGGAATTTAATTTATAATCAGATACATCGATAGAGGGAGTCGAATCATTCGTTCACTTTAAGTTGTTCTTGATAGCATATAAAACACGTGGCATTTGAGAAGGGTTTGCCACCCAGATTAGTATCTTCAATTGATACGCATTATCAATTACTCGTAAATGGGGGTGATCATAACAGCGACACAGGGATGATGATGATGTTTGGAGATCCAGAGTGTTGACTGGTTCGAGTAACAGACACACGAGCGAGTAGAACGCTTGAGTTTCATGCAGTGAAGAACATAATGGACTGAGTGCGATGCGAGCAGCATGCAAAATAAGAGAAGACGAGAGGACACTGACCGAAGGACACAAAAAGGAGAGAGGGAGGGAGGGTGGCGAGGGAGAGGCAGGTGCAGGTAAGAGCAGGGTGCTTCATAAGATGGACCGGATCAGAGGTTCGCCAACAAGTACTCATTGTGGAATGGACCCCCCCCCCCCCCCCCCCCCCACACACACACACACACACACACAGCGTGGAGGGCTGAGGCTGCACATGGGAAAGGCAGACAACAGGTGAATTAAAGGTCTATGATGAGGTTGCCTGCTGGATACCTGTCAGTTTGATTTGTTGCAGAAACAGCGTAGTGAAAAAAGATTATTAAGTTGCACCCCACAGGTTGGGACGAAATCACTTGAAGACCGAGAGATCAGAATACCTTCGTGCAGGTGGAGGGCGCTATTCGTCATGGGGAGACGTCAAAACGTTCCGCCATACAGATGGGGGCAGTAATTCATGAGCTGAGGGAGATCAGTATGTACTTCCACAAAAACCGTGTTCCTATTGTGCTGAGGGAGATCAGAATGTACCTTCACGCGGATGGGAACGGTGTTCCTGCTGGGCTTCGACGCAGATGGGAGCAGCGCTCCATGTGAAGATGACCTTACCCTTTGGCAAGGAGGTGCCAGAGTGAAAGTTGGGGAAATCACGGGGGAGAAAACATGGTTTTTCGCTGCCATTTTTTTTTTTTTTGGCAAATTCGGAGATGAGGCATTGATTCCTGATGAGATCTCTAGCTTAACTCATGTCTTTTCTTTTTCAGTAGTATCATTAATCTGAGCTTCGTTATCCATCACTCAACAATCATCTCCATCAAAGGGTTTCAGTAACTGACACTTGGAGCCTGAGGAGGTTATAACGTGAGCCGACAACAACAACAAAAAAGAAGGAAATTGAAATCGTGGCCAGGCTACAAGGCGCGGCTCACGGACCTGTGCTGTTAGCTCGCTGGGGTGGGTCGGTGATCTCCCAGCACCCCCAGAGATGATTTTGATTCTTGCCGCAAGAGCGGCTAGTTTTGCTGTGCACTCCTACCCGTCCTGTGGACGGTGGCGCAAAAGAGGATACAGAGTGCATAGAAGTTCCAAGAACTAGACCCCAATCCTTGAAATACATTATAGGTTACATAGCAAAAGTGTTAACATGATTTGGGCTACGATGAATTGTTCGGCAATTTACACAGTAAGTGGATTTCACATCAATTGAACAACAATCATTGGATTACGTATCAAGATGAATAACAAAACCATTATACAATATGCAAAGTTATGACACGTATCCAAAGTGGAACAATGTTGTGGATGAAATGTTTGCATATAATTTGTAATGTTTGGTAGGAATCATCTCTGAGCTCACCGATTTTACAACATTCAAATGCATAATGTTACAGGCTGTTGGAATGACTGTGTTTGCATAGTTCATATTTGGTCGGATTATCATCAACAGGAGTAGCAAATTCTCATGAATATAACCCAAGTCAAGCTACATCATCATCAAGATACCTACTGATCCAGTTGGTGGAACCACACACACACACACACACACACAAACACACACATATATATATATATATATATATATATATATATATATATATATATATATATATATATATATATATATACATATATATATATATATTATTTTTTTTTTTTATTTATTATACTTTGTCGCTGTCTCCCGCGTTTGCGAGGTAGCGCAAGGAAACAGACGAAAGAAATGGCCCAACCCCCCCCCCATACACATGTATATACATACATCCACACACGCAAATATACATACCTACACAGCTTTCCATGGTTTACCCCAGACGCTTCACATGCCTTGATTCAATCCACTGACAGCACGTCAACCCCGGTATACCACATCGATCCAATTCACTCTATTCCTTGCCCTCCTTTCACCCTCCTGCATATTCAGGCCCCGATCACACAAAATCTTTTTCACTCCATCTTTCCACCTCCAATTTGGTCTCCCTCTTCTCCTCGTTCCCTCCACCTCCGACACATATATCCTCTTGGTCAATCTTTCCTCACTCATTCTCTCCATGTGCCCAAACCACTTCAAAACACCCTCTTCTGCTCTCTCAACCACGCTCTTTTTATTTCCACACATCTCTCTTACCCTTACGTTACTCACTCGATCAAACCACCTCACACCACACATTGTCCTCAAACATCTCATTTCCAGCACATCCATCCTCCTGCGCACAACTCTATCCATAGCCCACGCCTCGCAACCATACAACATTGTTGGAACCACTATTCCTTCAAACATACCCATTTTTGCTTTCCGAGATAATGTTCTCGACTTCCACACATTCTTCAAGGCTCCCAGAATTTTCGCCCCCTCCCCCACCCTATGATCCACTTCCGCTTCCATGGTTCCATCCGCTGCCAGATCCACTCCCAGATATCTAAAACACTTCACTTCCTCCAGTTTTTCTCCATTCAAACTCACCTCCCAACTGACTTGACCCTCAACTCTACTGTACCTAATAACCTTGCTCTTATTCACATTTACTCTTAACTTTCTTCTTTCACACACTTTACCAAACTCAGTCACCAGCTTCTGCAGTTTCTCACATGAATCAGCCACCAGCGCTGTATCATCAGCGAACAACAACTGACTCACTTCCCAAGCTCTCTCATCCCCAACAGACTTCATACTTGCCCCTCTTTCCAAAACTCTTGCATTCACCTCCCTAACAACCCCAACCATAAACAAATTAAACAACCATGGAGACATCACACACCCCTGCCGCAAACCTACATTCACTGAGAACCAATCACTTTCCTCTCCTCCTACACGGACACATGCCATACATCCTCGATAAAAACTTTTCACTGCTTCTAATAACTTGCCTCCCACACCATATATTCTTAATACCTTCCACAGAGCATCTCTATCAACTCTATCATATGCCTTCTCCAGATCCATAAATGCTACATACAAATCCATATATATATATATATATATATATATATATATATATATATATATATATATATATATATATATATATATTCCTATGAGTCCACGGGGAAAATGAAACACGATAAGTTCCCAAGTGCACTTTCGTTTAATAATCACATCATCAGGGGAGACACAAGAGAGAAATATAAGTCAGTTGATATAAATCGAAGAGACGAAGCTAGGACGCTCTTTGGTAAACATGTTTACCAAATGGTGTCCTAGGAGTATGTGATATATATATATATATATATATATATATATATATATATATATATATATATACAGGGTGTCCCCAAAAAATGTACTCACTTTTTGACAACCTATAATACTGAATTTCTTTCTTTTTTCAGAGTCAATTGGATCTGAAAAAGAAAAAATTCAGCGAGATATAGGGAGTCAAAAAGTGAGTACATTTTTGGGACACCCTGTATATATATATATATATATATATATATATATATATATATATATATATATATATATATATATATATATATATATATCCCTGGGGATAGGGGAGAAAGAATACTTCCCACGTATTCCCTGCGTGTCGTAGATTTCGACTAAAAGGGGAGGGAGCGGGTGGCTGGAACTCCTCCCCTCTCGTTTTTTTTTTTTTTTTTTAATTTTCCAAATGAAGGAACAGAGAAGGGGGCCAGGCTAAGATATTCCCTCAAAGGCCCAGTCCTCTGTTCTTAGCGCTACCTCGCTAACGCGGGAAATGGCGAATGGTATGAAATATATATATATATATATATATATATATATATATATATATATATATATATATATATATATATATATATATATGCTGTTGATATATCAGGCTCAGAGAACGGATGGAGAGTGGGAATGAGGAAGACATTCTATGGGACATGAGAAGAGCAGAACTGAGCCTTAGATTGTATAAAATATCAACCCCCAGCTCCTCCTCACACACAGATCTCTGCATCTCTTTTCCTGTTCGACAGTTTTCCTATCAATACCTTCTTTCAAGGCATTCTTTCGTTGTGTCCCTTCTTTATTACTTATGATGAATTTCATCAGCAGGCTACTAGTGACCTCAACCTCTTTCTAAAAGGCTCCTCCGACATACCTCTATTGTTCCCTTCCACTATGGTGATGTTCTATTCGCTGAAGGGTTCTCCTTCATATTGCTGTTTGAAGCTCGAGTTTCTTTAACAACGCTCTATATGGCATAGAGTCAAATGCTTTCCGGCAGTTCAGGAACACAAAGTCCACACGTTGGTCCCTTAAGCGTAAACACAACCCACTCCCACTAAGTCTAAGAGTTATGCATAACCTTTCCCTACATCTATGTCCTCTCTTATTTCGGCATTTTCTCCTTTGTATGGTTTCCAGAACACACTCATCAGAGACTGGTTTGGAGATCAGCGCAATTTCCCGTTAGCTTTTCATTTAGGAAGGGACGACTACGCCCTCTTCCACTCCCTTTAGCACTATTCCATCCTCTAGCAACGTAATGAACATCATTTCAAAGGTGCCTCCACGCCTCTTCAGCTCATACGGAGTAGCTTTATCAGGACCATAAACCTTATATGGGTCACTGCACTTTACTAGTCTGCTTATTTTGTTTCCAATAATTTCAGGGTTTTCAGAGACCTCCTTCCCTCTCCATCTGGCTGATGTAGGAGCCACAATGCCTTCAAACGTGAACGTACTTTTGAACTTGTAATTGAGTTCTTTTGCACCTGTATACATCATCCTCTACAAATTCATTTCCTCCAAAATTTGTAAGTACTTTTTCTTGTCTCTTCTTTTTCCCATTCATAATCCTCTCTATATTGGGATTTAGGCCCGACCTTGATGTGCTTTAGTACGTGACGGGAACCTCCAACCTTCTCCAAAAAAAGAAAAAAAAAGTCTCCTATTTGAATTCCTCGCCAGATAAGCTATCTTTAACCCAAAATTTATGGAACCCATTTGGTGTATCTGCTGCCTCGTCCGAAATGTTGTTTCCAATGTTTTCTGCTTCGCCTTCATTTTCTTTCTGTACTTGTTTTGGCTTTGCTTGTGTGTGCACCTTGACCTTTGCTTGTGTGTGCACCTAGATTAAACAAGGCATTTGATTCTTGTCCTGTTCTTATACTATATTTATGTTCCTTAAGTCTAACAGAAAGAACCTTACCAGTTTGCCCAATATAAAACTTATCATAATTTCTACATGGCACTTTATAGATGCACCCTAGCAACACGTCTCTTCGTTGTATATCAACTGACTGTTATATTTCTCTCTTGTGTCTCCCCTGATGACGTGATAATTACACGAAAGGGCACTTGGGAGCTTATCGTGTTTCATTTTCCCCGTGGACTCATAGGAATATACTTGATCACGCGCAAAATTGTGATCCTTTCCAATATATATATATATATATATATATATATATATATATATATATATATATATATATATATAGTCTGAGTATATTTGCCAAGAAGTAATAAAGCCTGGCACACGTCAGGAGTTAGAAATGAGCGACACATCACACAATGTCCGACTTTAATCGGCCTCAACATTACAAAGTCAAATGAGTACCTGTGTAAAGCACTTGCTCAAATACGACGACAACTGCCACGCATGTCGTGGACTGAGTACCTTGTCGCACCTCGGACGAGGTAAGGGCCTACACGACAGGAATACTTACTGTACCTAGCCTAAGTATTTCCTCCTTTATGTCATACGGTCTTCGTTCTTAAACTCGCCTGTTTGTTAGCACCATCCTGTCCCTAAGTTGTCCAGGCTCTCACGCCTCGGTGATCTTGTCTTAAGCGTTATCAGGGTTTATCACTGTGAGAAGGACTTTATCTGGGGCACTCACTCGCTGCAAGACTGGCAGATAAGACTGGAGGATTATCCCGCGCGGTGAGGCGTACGGCTCGCCTCCGTTGCGAGGAAGGGAAGGTGTTCAGTTAGCAAGTTCACATGTCAAGTGACGACAGGGGGATGATACGCGAGATTTCTGAAACTCGTTAGAATGGGGAGTATATGACCTACCATGGAGGAGACGAACTGAGTTTCCTCCTGCCGAAGTTTCGTGAGGCGACGTGCGCTGGCTGGCGAGTGTGTGGCAATATGCCTGGTGGTGGAGAATGTACTCTTGACCTCATTAATGGGAAAATGCAAACTGAAAATCAATAAATTCGATAACCTTCATCGTAAATGTAAAACAATCCTGCATGAGTCTATGAACGTCAGGATCAGAGCGAGATTGCCGCGTAGAGCTGACTTTCAGAGATCCACGAGTGGCAACCACTAAAGCCTTGCTCAGCTACAGCTGTACCCACCAGGCGGGTCGGCTGGTGATATGGGTTCTAGGCCTATCGACTGCCAAGGTCATTAGGGCCGTAAACGTCATATCGTAACCACCAACCGAAAAAAATCCTAACACCTTCCTCAGATGTTCGAGATAATTCAAAGACCATACGTGATCTCCCTGTATATATGCCTCTTTCATTCATTATGCTGGATGCGGTAGCATAATGCTGACCCGTAGCCTGGGTTTAGTATACATTTTTCATATGTTTTATGTAATGTTAACAGATTCCAGTGCCCAAAGATTTAAAGTATATGGACCTTATGAAACCTCATTACAAGTGTTGACACAATACTTACATTGTCTATCGTTTTATCTAGAAAATTGCTTATTGAAAATAACCATCATAGATGAACTAGTTGTAAGCTGACAATCTAACTGAAAAGTCACCTTTGGCGAGACTGCATCACTAGAAGTACAGTCTCGTCAGAGAACTTATCACTCCAAAGGAGTCTACATTTTCCTGCTACAAAACTTGAACATCCTTGGGCTGCTGGAGTCTTTAGAATGGTCGTGGGTAATATTACGACTCATAGAGACTGGTCCTGAGACGATGACAAATAGATAAATTAATGATAAGGTGTCAGCTAAGCATCAGCGGCAGTTCATCACATCTAAACCGAGACGTTTCGAAAATGTTCAAGTCTCCAATCCAGCGTTCAAATCACCCAAAGCGAAGCCAGACGTCCTCAAATTAAACTTGAAAGTCTACATAGATACTAAAACCATATATATATATATATATATATATATATATATATATATATATATATATATATATATATATATATATGCTTACATCCACTCTCAAGTCGTCATATATAATGCGCGGAAACCAGTGCCCGCTGTCCACAGTCAGGCCCCACAGACCTTTCCGTGGTCTCACCTGACCGCTTTCTATGCCGTGGTTTAGCCAGTAGACAGTGCGTCGTCCCACGTAAAACTACATCTTCGTTCTATCCTTTGCACGCCTCGCACCCCCCTGCATGTTCTGGGCACGAGCCTTCAAAGCGCCTTAGTCATCCTTCGATCTTATCCTTGGCTTCCCCTTTTTCCTTGTTCCTTTCCCTTCGATCATGTTTACGCTCTTGTTCATCCTTCCCTCACTCATCCTCTCGTAACCATTTCAGCATATCCTCTTCAGCTCGCTCGTACACACTCCTCTTAACTTTCACACCTCTCTCTTGCCCTATCATTTCTTATTCCATCAACCCTCCTCACATCACACATTGTTCTCATAACATTTAATTTCCAACATCTTCACCTTATCCTTTCCTTCTTTGTCGAAGCATCCATACAACACCGACGAGACGACTATACCAGCAAACATACCAACCTTTACCCTTAAAGACATTGACCTCTCTCTCCACACAATGTGCCGAAGACCTCTGTCCCCTCATCCACCCAATGGCTCACTTCTGCTCTCATGGTTTCATTTGCTGCCAAATCCAATCTTAGGTATCTAAGACACTCCATTTCTTCAAAGTTCTCTCCACTCAAACTTACACTCCAATTAACCTGTCTCTTCTCACAGATAAACCTAAATAACTCTGTGTTTAATCACATTCGGTCTCAACTCTCTCCCTCCACAAACTCTCCCGGACTCAGATACGAGCTTCTCTACTAGTTTCTCGCTCATATCAGCCTTCAGCGGCGCGTCATGTCGTTAGCAAACAACAGTTGACTAACCTTACAGTCTCTCCACCCCTACCTTCAGCAGATTGCATACCTGCACCTCTCGCCAAGACCTTTGCACTTGCCTCACCACTCCATCCATAAACACATTAAACAGCAGTGGTGACATCACACACCCATCGCAGACCCACCTTTACCTTGAACCGCTCACTCTCCTCGCTACCTCCTCTCACATAAGCCTTACTCTCTTGATAAGAACTCATCACTGCTTCTAATAGCTTCCTACACACTATATACTCGTAACACCTTCCACAGATCATCCCCATCAACCTTTTCATATGTTTTCTCCATAAATGTCACATACAGATCCTTTGTTTCTCGAAATATCTGTCGCACACACACACACACACACCTGAAGGCAAACACCAAATCCACACATTCTTTACCACTTCTCAAGACAACTTGTTTTCTCCAGTGTGATGTTCTGTGCACGCCGCCACCCTCTCAATCACCACTCTAATACACACCTTACCAGATGCAATCAACAATCTTATATTTGTAGTTCGAACATTCACCTTTGTCTTGACTTTATACACCGTGTCCACAAAATTCTCATCTACCACAAAAACGTGCCTCCCCCTCCCTAAGAGTACCACAAAAATAGGAAATAAAACGTCATACTTATATTTTGGTACAATGTTAAGTTTCCTTTGGCCTTGACTGCCATCTGCAGACGTCTGGGCATGGAAATCAGGTTCCTAAAGTATTCTAGGTCCATGTCTTGGGTCCACAGGGTCTTGATCTCCTGAATGAGGTGAGGCACGGAGATGAAGTGTTGCAGGAAGCAAGCTTGATTTTTATCTGGTTACATCAGTGCTCTACCGGGTTACGGTCTTGGTAGTTCCCAGGCCACTCTAGCAGTTGAATATTCTTCTGTGATGACCAGTTCATCACCTTCTCGCCATACGGCAAGGTGCACTATCCTGCATATAGTGATCACACCCGTGAACCTCAAAAAGGATGCAAATGGTACTCTAGCACTTTAATTCACTAATCCCCATTCACTGTATCGTTTTTAGGGACGAAGTACAACCTTACATACCCATTACACCGGTAAAGCAATCATCACACTATCTGGGTGTTTCACAGTCTTCACGGTAAGATATACTGGCTGGTACCCTCCGTATTCCTCTTCCTCCCCTGCCTCGACTGCACACACTTGAGGGACCTTTCATCGAAAAGTATCACCTTACTCCTTTGTTGCTCAAACGGACCCTAGCGTTTCTTCGCAAATTTGGGTCGTTGGCGTTTCTTTTCTTGCCTAAGCAGGGAATGTGAAGCTCTATTTGCAGTTCTTTGAAACGTGTCCTGGAAGTTTTGGATGGCTTTTCTGAAGTTCGGCGGCTGATATACGGAACTGCTATATACTTCTCGTTGTAGGAGGTTGTTCGTAGATCCAGGGGTATGCTTTGATGGCGGGATGACTTTGTTAAGGCGACCACAAGCCGCCTGCTCATGCGTTCTGAGCGCCAAGTGTGCCTATAAATCTCACTTGTACCTACATTTTCTCTCTTTGATGCAAAAAATTCAGAGTTTCTGCTGATGATATACAGTATCCAGAAGCAAAATTCCTAAAACAGAGTGGCAGCCATGAGGAACAAAGAAAAGCCTTCCCCAAAAATAATAGCCTGAGGCACAGTGTGGCGGGTTGTTGGTGTTCACACCGTTATACACATGAGTCTCAGTGACCAGATGTACGGTGATTTCACCCTGAGAGCGTTTGCTGCTTGTTCCCGCAATAAACCTCAGCCGTGTATCGCCTTTAAAAAATATACAGAGTGGAAAAGGTTTTTGCGGACACAGGTATTCTGTTAATTCTCAGGTACCTCACTAAGATCCACTCCTCATGCAGGCAGAGTTTGGTACACCTATAAATATATAATTACCTCAGGTCCAAATTCTATGATAAATATCTGGCGTTGCCCAGAATCTCGCACTAAAGTCTCCTGTAGTCGAAGGCTGCGCTACATGCAGTACCAGGAAAATGTAAACTCATTTGGAGTAAGAAGTTCTTTGACAAGACTGTACTCTCAGTGATACTGCCTTGCCAATGGAAAATGTTCACTTGTAGAGTAACCTCGAGAAGGTTACTGTATGTGTGTGTGTGTGTGTGTGTGTGTGTGTGTGTGTGTGTGTGTGTTATACCTAATTGTCTTTCCAGCCTTAGTAAGGCAGCATCAGGAATAAACGAACAATAATTGTCACCACCTCTTTTCTCCCCATACATCAATGTTGTTCTAATTCATTCTATTCCATGCCTGCCTCTCGTCGTCCTACAGTTCAGGCCACGACACCTTGAAGCTTTGTTCACTTTATTCTTCGATCCTCTTCAAGGTGTCTTCCCTCCATTTGACACGTAAGTACTCTTAGGTTTTATTAGCTCATCCCTTCCAAATCCCCAGACGCATTTCAGAACATTTCGGGGAACTCCGTCAGTTAGACTAAGCTTTTAGTTGAAATGCCATACATTACAAATTGCAACAGACCTCACGGGGCCATTTCGAGGCTGTTTCTCACGGTGGAAGAGATAAGGTTCATGGAGATGAGTATGGTGGGGGTAAAGCAGTGAGTGTGGTAGAGGAAAAGCAAACAAGAGAACTAAATGAGAAATGAATACACCTCACTTACAACTAAGGAAGCATAAATTATGCCAATCGTAGGCATGTCGAGTCTGTTCCAAAACCTGTCTATGGTGTTCATATCAGTTCACATATTTGCAAACTCGTTCTAGATAAGGCATTTGACTCAAAAATAACATCCTCGTCCACGATCATAGTATCCATTTCTTCAAGTGAAGTCAGACAAATCTTGCCTTAGATACTTATATCGAAATTATCGAAGTCTTTCATAGTTCTCAATATATGTATCAGATCACCTCTTAACCTTCTTTATTCTGTGTTAAAGAAAGTTAAGTCGTTTAACCAGTTCTGATGTTTTTAAAAAAGAAAGATCTTAATCATGCAATCATTTTGGTAGCTTGTCGCTGTACTCTCTCCATTCTCAATCTCTTCTTTTCAACTAGGTTGGCCAAAACGGAAATCAGTATTCAAGGTAGGGACTCACCAGCAAAATGTCCATGCATTGCCTGCTTGGTTTTAAGTCAGAGATTTTGATCACACCGAAGTCTTACTTCTTTTGCCCTTTGTACCTCAACATAACTGATACAAACTTGTCCTTTCGTTTCAACTATCCATGTGCAAAACTGTAATTATCAGTATTACATTTTCCTGGCAACTTATGAGACACGTCTATCAGACTGTCCATGGGTTTGTAGCTGTATACGCTTTACAACTGTTGTAACTTAGTAACAGAGCTAAGAATCGTCTCCGGATATAGCCTTCTTACACTGCAACCCATTATCACTATCGTTAATATACTTGAGAAAGAGAACCGGACCCAAGACTGATCCCTACAGCACACCACCTGTTACGTCTAATCATCTTCAGGCTTGACTTTTGATTTCACCTCATTATTCGAAGCCACTCAGCCAATTTTCTAATCACCAAAGTACAACTCCATCGATACCATGTGAATTAACTTTTGCAAGTTATCGCTCATGCAGGACTTTGGCAAACGCTTTCTAAAAACATAAATAAGATAGGACCAACCGCTTTTCTTTCACATTAATACGCGTGCGGTGAGGTTCATATAAGAAAATGATGTGCTCAGTTAACAATCCCCAGACACCAGCGGCTGACGAAAGACTGAATAACCGGTTGCCACAGATTTATAGTGAAAACAATTCGATTATAATGAGAGGTCTTATCATAGTGCTATCTAAGTGGGGTTGAATCCCGTTCCAGTAGCCCCGGGCGTGGACTCTTCCTAAACGTTTACTACATGCAGCTTGGACATAACAGACTTGGTTCCAACTACAAGCGAAGATGACTGACTATAGTATTGTAGAGAGAGAGAGAGAGAGAGAGGGGGGGGGGGGGGTTTGGTACGAGAGATCCCCATCAGTGTTCACAATGTTCGTCAAACCTAAAATCTCGTAAAAATACATGACTACACAAGAAATTTTCATGATCATCTTCAAATTGTCGTCGACACGAAAAGCTAACGTGATGTCAACGAAAATGGTGTGGATGTAACTTGGAGAAGCTTCGGTAAACGTGCCAATGCGTAGCAGTCATTTCCTTGGATTTAAGCCAAGACGGTGGACCAGTAAAATAAAGAGCTACATGTTGTATGGACACACACACACACACACACACACACACACACACACACACAGAGGAAGTTCAAAGAGTACAATGACCAAAGTGAGTTACACAAATTTGCAGAGAAAAGCGAATGAATCCGTCCGTCCAATTACGAGTCAAATACCGAGCGTATATTGTTGAAAACAGCAAATGAACCCCCCCCCCCCTTTTTTTTTTTATGTATGTGGAACAATTGTCACCACCCGTCAACTGGTCCATAGATTACAGAAAGCGATAACCTTTTTCAAGACAATAAGGCGATGTTAAATACTTTCCTTTTTTTTCTGTATTTACCCGCGAAGACACAGGTCATTTTCCAGATCCATTCCCATCGCTGGGAGAGAAGAGCATTCTTTAAAATATCGGCAAACATGATCAAAATATACTATCAACATTAAAGAAAACGGAAGGCCCTGATAATTTTATACCTCAGACCAATGAAATTTAAATTAAGCCCTTGACTCCCTTTTTCAATTGGTCGCTTGCTTCACCGAGATTCAAAAAATTTAACAAGTGCCTACCTGGAAATTACTGTCCAAATAACTTAACGTACGTAGTTATTAGACTTCTTGAAACCATCACTCCAGACGAGATTGTAAATCCTGTCTGAGAAATATGCACGTTTTCTTTCATGACATAATCCACATGTATAGTTCATGTCAACTATCTACATTATCAGGAAGCAGCTCACTGAGAACCATATAAAAGTTTACTAGTAAAAGTTCAATCATGCAGTACAGATGGGGTTATAGTTAGAAAACTGGCTGACTAACCTCAAACAAAAAGCAGTCAAGCCTCAAATAAGTCAGACACGAGTAGTGGTGTACCGTAGGGATCAGCCTTGGGTCCGTCTCTCTCTCTCTCTCTCTCTCTCTCTCTCTCTCTCTCTCTCTCTCTCTCTCTCTCATATATATATGTATATATATATATATATATATATATATATATATATATATATATATATATATAAATTTACTAAGCTTACAAATAAGCTACAAGAGAAACTGAGCGCCATCGACACCTGCCGGCTGACGGAGGTAAATTTACGAACTGGACTGCCACGTGGCAAATAATAAAGATATATGAACAAACAAGCCACAGTAACAATATCGTTAAGCTACAAAATGTAAAAGAAAGCTGATGGAGCAACTTCTAGTGACCTGCAGCCAGGATGGCAATGCACTAAAGCAGTAAAAGAGCCAAACATGAGTAGAACTTTCGAACTGAAGTCCGTACAGCTAAGTGGTGCATCCCTACCCTGAGTACAACACCTGCATTCAGTTTGGTCACCCTGCTTGAGGAGAAAAAATGGAAATAGATCAGCGGCGATCTACAGCCCGCCAGACGATTTAAAATTATCTATTTTGAAAAAAAAAATAAAGGTTAACATGATTTCAAATAAGTATTCAAAACAATCGAAGGCTTTGGATACCTCTTTCAAAGCAGCTGTCTAAGTTAGATTTGTGAATTTCATTCGTAGCAATGAGTATAATAACAAACGCGTGGGCCAACGTTTTACCTCGAACGAAACAAAATACATTTACCAAGAGGGCTGTCAACATATGGTGTGTCATACCAATTAGTGTAGTTAATACTTCGCTTCAGGTCCATGACTGTCAGTCTGTTGCGTATCTTTAGTAACGATGAAGTTCACAACTATTTCTCCTTCAGTCATATGTATGTTTTTTTTTTTCCTTACGACATTAACCGCTGTGCTTTTGATGTCTTCCATTACAACAAACACCCATGCGAAGACCCACTGGTCTGTTGCTGCTTGCATTCCCTTCCATCCATGACATGAATATATATAAGTAATATCAGCACTAACAACACTGTGCAGTGGGAAGATGTGACCAGAAACCTAGATGGTAAAGTGGTGTTGGGTGTCAATGCTGACAAAGTTGATCTTGATGAGCTGAAAGGCACGAAAAAGCTGAAACTTTAAGGTCATGAAATGTTGGCAGATGAGTTTTCAAGCGTGAACGACCTTGTCATAGGGAACAGTACTGCTTTCCCTTGTATATGGCGGTGAAATCCCGGATAGGTTGGTTGGTTGGTTGTTTGGGCTCTAGGCCCATCAACTGCCAGGATCATTAAAGCTGTCAATGTAAGCTACACCCACCAACCGAAAAAATCTTTAACACCTGGGATTAATGATAATTCGAAAACCACATACACTCTCACTATGCATGTGGCTCAAGCCCGGTAAGGAGTGCGACGTCTGAATGTAAATGTACAGCATTCTTAGTTTTTGCCTAATATGTGCTAAACAAAGTGAGGAGGTATGGAACAAAACTGGGTGAACTTATAAAAATTATATATATATATATATATATATATATATATATATATATATATATATATATATATATATATATTTTCTTTATTTTTTTTTTGCTTTGTCGCTGTCTCCCGCGTTTGCGAGGTAGCGCAAGGAAACAGACGAAAGAAATGGCCCAACCCACCCCCATACACATGTATATACATACGTCCACACACGCAAATATACATACCTACACAGCTTTCCCTAGTTTACCCCAGACGCTTCACATGCCCCGATTCAATCCACTGACAGCACGTCAACCCCGGTATACCACATCGCTCCAATTCACTCTATTCCTTGCCCTCCTTTCACCCTCCTGCATGTTCAGGCCCCGATCACACAAAATCTTTTACACTCCATCTTTCCACCTCCAATTTGGTCTCCCTCTTCTCCTCGTTCCCTCCACCTCCGACACATATATCCTCTTGGTCAATCTTTCCTCACTCATTCTCTCCATGTGCCCAAACCATTTCAAAACACCCTCTTCTGCTCTCTCAACCACGCTCTTTTTATTTCCACACATCTCTCTTACCCTTACGTTACTTACTCGATCAAACCACCTCACACCACACATTGTCCTCAAACATCTCATTTCCAGCACATCCATCCTCCTGCGCACAACTCTATCCATAGCCCACGCCTCGCAACCATACAACATTGCTGGAACCACTCTTCCTTCAAACATACCCATTTTTGCTTTCCGAGATAATGTTCTCGACTTCCACACATTCTTCAAGGCTCCCAGAATTTTCGCCCCCTCCCCCACCCTATGATCCACTTCCGCTTCCATGGTTCCATCCGCTGCCAGATCCACTCCCAGATATCTAAAACACTTCACTTCCTCCAGTTTTTCTCCATTCAAACTCACCTCCCAATTGACTTGACCCTCAACCCTACTGTACCTAATAACCTTGCTCTTATTCACATTTACTCTTAACTTTCTTCTTTCACACACTTTACCAAACTCAGTCACCAGCTTCTGCAGTTTCTCACATGAATCAGCCACCAGCGTTGTATCATCAGCGAACAACAACTGACTCACTTCCCAAGCTCTCTCATCCCCAACAGACTTCATACTTGCCCCTCTTTCCAAAACTCTTGCATTCACCTCCCTAACAACCCCATCCATAAACAAATTAAACAACCATGGAGACATCACACACCCCTGCCGCAAACCTACATTCACTGAGAACCAATCACTTTCCTCTCTTCCTAAACGTACACATGCCTTACATCCTCGATAAAAACTTTTCACTGCTTCTAACAACTTGCCTCCCACACCATATATTCTTAATACCTTCCACAGAGCATCTCTATCAACTCTATCATATGCCTTCTCCAGATCCATAAATGCTACATACAAATCCATTTGCTTTTCTAAGTATTTCTCACATACATTCTTCAAAGCAAACACCTGATCCACACATCCTCTACCACTTCTGAAACCACACTGCTCTTCCCCAATCTGATGCTCTGTACATGCCTTCACCCTCTCAATCAATACCCTCCCATATGATTTACCAGGAATACTCAACAAACTTATACCTCTGTAATTTGAGCACTCACTCTTATCCCCTTTGCCTTTATAAAATGGCACTATGCACGCATTCCGCCAATCCTCAGGCACCTCACCGTGAGTCATACATACATTAAATAACCTTACCAACCAGTCAACAATACAGTCACCCCCTTTTTTAATAAATTCCACTGCAATACCATCCAAACCTGCTGCCTTGCCGGCTTTCATCTTCCGCAAAGCTTTTACTACCTCTTCTCTGTTTACCAAATCATTTTCCCTAACCCTCTCACTTTGCACACCACCTCGACCAAAACACCCTATATCTGCCACTCTATCATCAAACACATTCAACAAACCTTCAAAATACTCACTCCATCTCCTATCCCTGGGGATAGAGGATTAAGAATACTTCCCACGTATTCCCTGCGTGTCGCAGAAGGCGACTACAGGGGGAGGGAGCAGGGGGCTGGAAATCCTCCCCTCTCGTTTTTTTTTTTTAATTTTCCAAAAGAAGGAACAGAGGGGGCCAGGTGAGGATATTCCAAAAAAGGCCCAGTCCTCTGTTCTTAACGCTACCTCGCTAACGCGGGAAATGGCGAATAGTTTAAAAGAAAAAGATTATATATATATATATATATATATATATATATACTCAAAGGCGGTGTGGGCATATGTAAAAGGATCACAAATAAACTGCTCATAAGTGAGGTGTAGGGAATGTGGCACCTTAGGCGTTCGCATACGTAAGTGTACGGCAGACCAACAGCGAAGAGCGGGAGTTAGTGTGGTAGTAGGTGCGAGATGTCTGTATATACGAACTTGTCCTTCAACAAGACGTATGAAATACATGCTGCATATATCACCATCCTGGTTAATGGCAGATGTGTTTCGTGTTCCTTAAGTAGATAGAAAAAAAAAAAATACCAACTCTCTCCCAAGACCAAGCATCAGAAACCCACTTCCACATCCTCTCGACTCCTTACTTTAAAAATCTCGGAAGAGTAAGCTGATGGTCGGCTGCACAGCGCTCAATGAGACCACGTGATTGGCCGCTGGGGCACGCTTACAAAGCTTGCCAACAACTTCCAGTATAAAACTCAATGTCTAAAAATTTCCTTCAAGACATAAGTGGTTATATATTCGAATTCAGTGACGCAAATCATAACACTTAATTAGGTATTCAATGAATACTGTTCAGGTCTCTGCGTCAGCTCTACAGGTAAAATACGCAAGTAATATCATCGATGGTAACTCTCCTGAGTGAGGCCGGCATGCGACAGTGTGTTGCCAAACAGGTTTTTGCTCCCTCAATCATATATTTCTCTTGCGTGGCGCATGACCAAGTATTGCTAGATCTGACGGGTAAATTCTGCCCTAAAGATACGTGTTATTGGTTATTTTAAGTTCTTATATCACACACACAGAAAGGAATTAAACAAGGGTGAAATGCTCAATAGAAATATGACAATGATTCCACATAAGGGGTTTGCGTTGTTCCGATCAGATTGGCTGTGATAAAGTAATGGGTACCTGTAACAGTATAATAGCCGTGGGCATTACGTCATTACCTTTCATTAACCACAACGAACTAGATATTCACCTGCAACCGGACGGGGAATCTGCCTTTAACAAAGAATTAGACAACCAAGGAAATGACACGAATAACGGAAATGATCTCTCCAGCTGGTGTACTACTTTATGGTACCAGTATACTTATCAGATGTGGAGATTGTGGCAACGGATACCTAGAATGGCATTCGACACTGGGGTTACAACGTAGCCACAAACAAATGAGGTACTGCTTGTAATGCCGAAGGAACGTCCTAAGACATTCGGAGGCATTTATATTCCAAAATATCATTAATCGAAACCTTTGGCACCAACCTAACCTAAAAAGTACAAGGAGTTTTTTGATAACTGAGATGATTAGTTCCTTGGGTACATTTCAAACCGGAAGCACGTGTGGGTACGTTTCCCCAGTTTTATGCTACTCATTACCAATTTCTTTTCTCGGAATAACGATAATTTGCATCTATGATGTTTCGGAACAAAGTGAACCTCTTCACAGGATCAGGTTTGTTTGTTAACTGACGTAATAAGACATGAGGCGACGACGCACATCTCGGAAATGTCGCTACGGATATATAACCAAGGTAACACAGGCGTGTGGTATGACAACAAACAAAAGTGTAGCAACAGACGCCCGCAGCATAACAGAAACAAAGCATGGCAAAGGACACCTTTAAAGGGTGAGGGAACAGATACTCGATGGAGCAACGGATACTCGACGGGGTAATAACAGACACTCGAGACTGTAGCAATTGCTACATAGTCACTCTTGTGTAATAAGATGCTCGAAGATGTGACAGCATACACCTCGTAGTGGGAAGCCTAACGCTCATGGAGTGGCAACAGACCCTCGTGGGTGTTTAAAGCAACACTCTGCAATGAAGGACGAGTCGAACACCAGGAAAGAGAGTCATTTGAGGAAACAAAAGACTCATGGGGAAAACAGATGTTTGGTGCCAGAAACGCTTCTTGGGAGGTATAGAAACTCTTCGTATGGGCACAAAAACGTTTCGCGAAGGGGGAGGGGGTGGAAGAAATGCTACGTGTTATAAGTAGTCACAGATTTCGTAAAAGCTACCAGAGCGAGAGAGAGAGAGAGAGAGAGAGAGAGAGAGAGAGAGAGAGAGAGAGAGAGAGAGAGAGAGAGAGAGAGGAGAACAAACAAGAGAATCATTGACGATGACAAAGTAATAAGCAAGAATTGGGAAAGCTGAGAGATAGGTAAACTGATGAGTTTTAAAAAACAAAGCCTTCAAAGAAGAATCCAGCAGGAAGACGAGAGCCGAAGAAATCCAAAGAATAAAGAAGCGAGTGAGAAGACGAGAGGAAAATCGCTGACAAGTCAAGAAGTCTGATACGAAAGAACGCACACTTACAAATAAACAAACGCTTACGTAGATGGTATGGCTGAGGTAGATATTAAGAATGACAGATGGACGTGTGTGTGTGTGCGTGTGTGTGTGGGGGGGGGAGGTTAAAGGCCTTGAAAATATGGAGGATGGTTGAGATGATATTAGGGGGTTGCTTGTGGAAGATATGGAAAAAAAATTGGCAAGTAAAACAAAGGCATGATGGCTGAGGAAGACGGGGGAGTTGCTAAGCAAGATAGGCTTGAACAACGAATGAGGCAAATATTTGATGGACGATGAAGACAGACATAAATGTACGAGGCAGACGAGAACAAGGTGGACATGAGGGAAGGCTTGAGGCAGAAGATGGAGATGACCAAGTCAGGCATGAGGCAAGACCTAGTTAGGTTAAGTAAGACATGGATATGTCTGGGAGAGGCAGCAGTAATGAACCTAACGACTTAGGTACTTGAGAGTTGACAGGTGAATAGACTTGCGGGTGATAGGAAATTGACGAAGCGTATTTTTAGGTGCCTGAGATAGGCATGAGGACATTTGAGACAGACAGTGAAGACGTCTGAGGAAGACACGACAAAGGAAAGAGATGACTGAAGAAGTCATGGGGTAAAGCGAAGAGGTGTGGCGTTGAGTAGCTGAGACAAATGTTAGGTGCAGTTTCGTATGGTGTGTCGAATGGATGACGAAGGTAAACAGTGTCAAGCTAATGATGTTCAAATAAACAATGGCAGTGCAAAAGTGAAATGTTAAAGGTAATGAATAATGAACAGACAGACAGCCGAAATAGCTGATAGACAACGAACAGAAAAGAATTAGGAAAAATATATCGCAATCTAGCAAGAAACTTAAAAGACAAGCAGGAAATAGGAAGGGGTTGGCAGTGAAAAAAAAAAAAAGCAGATTGGCATAGGCGAAGGACAGCAGGAAAAACACAGAAAGACCATGATAGCAGGTAAAGCAAGGGACGAGAAAGATAACATGGAAGTGTAAAGTAAGGGAGCATGAGATATTAGAGGAGGCATAGGAAGGAAGAGCAAGATAGAAAACAGCTGGAAAAAGGAAAAAGGTAACTGGGAACAGCAGAGTAGGGGAAAAGCAGAAGACAGCAGGGGAGGCGAGAAGAGATGGCAAGGCTGGTGTACCGCTGTAAGGGCTGGTGGCGGGGAAGGTAAGTTAGTGTGGACATGTTAATAGGCGTCATGAGGCAGGCCACCACCTGACTGAGATTAACCATTAGCATAGCAAGGGAGGTGTGACCAGGAGCAGGTGTGACCAGAGGCAGGCATGACCAGGATGGAGGTGTGACCAGGAGCAGGTGTGACCAGGAGAGGGCGTGACCAGAAGAAATTATGAGCAGGTGATTGTGTGACTTAAGAAGTTATGACCAAGAAAGGATGTGACCAGGAGGCGGCGTGACCAGGGGGCGACTCGACCAGGAGTTACATGGAGAGAATATGACAAGGAGAGGGCATGACCGGGGGAGGGCACGACCAGGGGAGGGCACGACCAGGGTAGGGCACGACCAAGGGAGGGCACGACCAAGAGAGGGCATGAAAAGGAGAGGGCACGACCTGCAGAGGGCACGACCAGGAGAGGGCGCGACCAAGGAAGGATATGACCAGGAGAGGGCACGACCAGGTAGGGCATGACCAAAACAGGGCACGACCAGGGGAGGGTACGACAACAGGAGAAGGTAAAAGTAGGTCAGAAGAGAGGCAGTGAGGGCAGGTGAGGGCAGAGTCAGGTAAGGGCAGGAGCGGGTCGAGGCACGCCTTGGGAAGGTGAGTTAGGGACGGGCCAGGCAGCTGGTAACCTCCCGGGGTGTCGATGCGCCAGGCCAACAGTGTAACTTGGGACGCGGGCGGGGAAGGTGTGGTGGAGCACTGCCGCACATCACGGTTAGTTACTCCTTCCTCTAACTCTTTCCTCGGTCATTCTTGCTCTTCCTTCCCCCTCCCACCCCCTCCCCCACCGTGTCGCTCAGGCGGTCGGTCGGAGGAAGTCATCCTCATCCTCCCTACCACCTTGACACAGTGTTGCAAGCCATGGGGAGAGTCCTCCTGAAGCCTCATGACCCTGTGTCATGAGGACCCCGCAGACAGCGCTAAGGCGCTGAGACGTTTCACCTTGGGCGAGAGTGGCTGTGCGCAGTGGAACGGTCGTGGAGGCAGGTGCTCGCTGGCTGACTGGCTGATCCCTCATGTCACCTGCTTGCTGTGCCTGGGCGATACCTTGGCCACAGCGCTACCGCTCCAGTGGTCAGTTGCTCTTAAGGTACTGTGGAGAGAAGCACGAGCCTCTTAACATACATACACATCGGTCTGAGTTCCCTCTCCAGTCCAGGCTAGTATACTCCACCCAGCCATTAGAGCTTCGTCGGCATTTGAGTCGGGTAGAAAAGAGGAAGATTAGTTACGATGTCAGTCGTTGATTTCACGAACAGCTGATTCACCTTCTTTTTTATATTATGTTTTTTGCGTTTGCGTGCAGAATGCGAAGAAGGCAGCAATCTCTGTGTCTGTTGACAGTGTTTATGAATATGTGACAAAGCTGACATTTGTGGTCGCGTCCGTGATAACTTCATTGTGATGACACAGCTTTAATCGACTAGTTATGGCAGTGTCTTGTAATCCCCCAGTGAAAAGATTTTTCTAACCCCCCCAGCGAGAGGACAGTTTGTAACCCCCAGCGAGAGGACCTTTTGTAACCCCCCAGCTAGAGGAAATTTTGTAATCCCTAACGAGAGGACCTTTTGTAACCTCCCCCCAACCCCACCGAGAAAAACCTTTTGTAATCTCTCATGAAGAGTGCCTTTTGTAATCCCACAGAGACAAGACCTTTAGTAATCTCCTAGGGAGAGGACCTAGCCATTGTTGCTACTACTGCCCTTCTTGTACTGTGCTCCCTCGTAATCAGAAAGCATCAATTTTCATATCAACATCTTGGATCCTTGTTCTAATAGCTGTCGTGCATTTATATTTTCAAGGCATTTCCTTCAGTTGAAGAACAAAACTCACCCAAGTTTGAACTTTTGGACAATTATGTGGTCTACATCCCACAACCACGTGATGCCATAGACTGCCACAGATTCAGACTTTTTCTTTATTCACCCAAGAGTCTACTTTAGTTCAGATCTAGTACCAAACGTTCGACTAGGATAAAAAAAAAAAAAAAAATTGACACGTGCCGAACTATAATGTGAATATTTGGTTCCAGGGCAAGTCACCTACACTGCCACACACACACACACACACACACACACACACACACACACACACACACATACAGAGAGAGAGAGAGAGAGAGAGAGAGAGAGAGAGAGAGAGAGAGAGAGAGAGAGACTGCCTCTCAAACTTTGGTTTCCTTTTCCCATCTACCACCTAGATCTCTAAAGACCAACTTATATCCCCTGTGAAGTACCATGACTATGTATCGGCTTCAAATGATCCACACTAGTCGTCAAGTCGTCCAGTGAAAGTGGATGCGATTCTCTTCGATGGTAGGAGGGGAGGGGTTGGGATTGGTAACAGGATGCGCGACATGTCAAAATGTCATTGACTCTCTCACCAACGCGGATGACTCGCATATGTGCGGCAAAGGTTAGGGAGGTGCTGTGTGAAGTGCACTTCGATCTTGATGGTGTCAAGGAACACCGTTCGTAGAGTAAAACATGTGTTTTTGGAGTGTTCATGGGAAGAAGGTCCAGCAAAGTGGTCCTTTCTGAGGTCCTAGGTATCCCATAATGCAGGATTTAGGACACCCTTAACATTACTCCATGTGGAGGGGATAACGTAAGGGGTGCAACGGTTAGCCTCAATCTTCTTTTTTTTTTTCCTTACCCATGGACTTCTGTTGTGGCACCACGAGGCGGTCATGCTATGTTGTTTGTGTTGCTAGGTCTTCGCTCTATACCTCTGCAGGGCCAGAAACGTGAAATATTAGAAAAAAGGTTTAGTGTGTGGAAACTTTAAGAAGTGACTTGAAAGTAATGATAATTGGGGACACACGGGACGAGACGGGCAGCTGCACCCAACCAGCAGCTGCAACCACCGAGCTACCAGCTGGACGGCCAGCTGCGTCCTTCGTCCACGTCAGGTCCTGAAGCCCACTGAGCCCGTACACCACCACCTGCCGTTAGTGCCCTTGTACAATGTGGCCGCTCCTCCTGCAGTTGTACCGGGACAGCTGGACAGTGGAGTACGAAACAGTTGATCTATTCAAGTGAACTTTACAAGACAGAAATTTGTGACTGTGAGCAAGCTATTAGATACCTGAGCAGCTGAAGGTTGTTTTTGAAGAGTGAGTATTACTTATATACCTTAACATCTAAGAGGCGGATCTGATCGTTGTCCTCCTCAGTGAAATGGGTCACCTAAGCAAAAGAGTTTTATTGTATTTAGAAAACAAGGACAAGCGCGGAGGCAACGGTATGCAACGAGATCCGTAATTGAAAGTAAGACGATTCTGTTCTGATTTCAATCAAGGAAACAGATGAGAGTGATCATGCCTGCTAGGGTGCCAGCTGACCTCGGATAATGTTTGGATTCCTGACTGTGTACCTTACAGGATCAGCTGAGGGTGAGGCACAGACAGAGGGTAGAGTGAATTACGTCAAAAATGTCGTCGCTCTTGAGTTGTCAGAGGGAACACGTTCGCCTGACTATTCCAGGTCTAGTAGTGTAACGAAGTCCAGTAATGATTACAGTGACAGCGTTGACTGATAATGAAATGAAATTAACCATACTCAGCAGTAACAATCATGATCGTGTTAGTACTAATAGATGTATTAATGATGGGTAAATCAAGAAGTGATTTGAAATCAGATGCACAGTGGGGAGCGCAAACGTTTCACACATTACATGCTCCGAAATCCGATGAGAAACATCGGCAAAATTCTTCATCATACGTGAATACTCGTGTTAATCTATGGCCACAGTTGGAGTACTTGTAAGGAGTGAGGATAAATTCGTACTGCAAGGACAGAAGTGAATTCAAATTCAGCGCGAACTGACGTAACACGCAGTTAATCCAACTGCGCACCCGACAGCGCATCTTAATCTCAACCACTGACTTAATAAGCAAAACAAAACGATCCCGGAAGCATCCTTATTCCATTTCATATCGCGAACGTTCAGTATACTGACCTAATGAAAACACAGACCTTTTAAGGAGTAAAGTTTAGAGATAAAAGTTTGTTTTTTGTCCTTCGCTTCATCTATACCTTTGCCAGCCTGTTGAGTGAGGGCGGCGCGCGCGCGTTGCCCCTTGCAGTTGCCAGACATGCTAGGCAAGACGGGAGATAGTTGCCTCTACCTCCACTCGCTCTTGATGGCCTTCCTACAGCTAAGCACATCTTCACTGCTGTGCCACACCACCACAGAGGATCTAGTTTTTGCCGCCGTGTCCCTTATGAATATAAGCCAATGCTTCTTGCTTGGAGGAGAGAAGAGGTTCGATGCAGCGCATTAGCATCCACACTGGTCGAGCGGGACGAGCATGTCCGGTCACTAGGTTACGCAGAGGGATGGGTATCAAAGGCAACGAAGAGATGAAGAATATAGAGAGAGGTGGCGAGTGCGCCGTTTGGAATAGTGACAACCCTGTAGCGGGTTAAAGGGCGGTCAAGAACGTTGCACTGGGGATGAGCAATCATTAATGGGGAGTGTAGTATGATAGTGGTGGATGGTGAAGCCGAACACACCACCACCAATACACTCCCCACCTCCACCACCACCATATCACTCATGACTTCCACAGCCACCATCAACATCTTGTTTTTCAACACATCAGTGCAACAGTCTCAACAATTATTATCAGTCACCATTTCTTGCATCAACACTTCATTTACATTAGTAGCAATCAAATACATTCAAGAAGCTATATTATGATTACAATGACAGCTATAATCACTAGTTGTGATCACAACGAGAACTATAATATGCTACTAGAGTATGGTTGTCGTGTACCTATTATTCGCCAAAGTTGCATTAGTTCCTGTAGTAATTCAACAGCTTGCATGCGATGGCACGATCCTTAAGCGCGTCAGTACGACCCTTGAGCACGTCGGTACGATCCTTGAGCACGTCAGTACGATCCTTGAGCACGGCGGTACGATCTTTGAACACGATACGAACTCTTCGCACGGTAGTACGATCACTGAGCACTTCAGTACTATCCCTGAGCACGACGATACTGCTCCTGGCCGTGGCGAAGCGACTCTTGAGCAAGACAAACCCCTAAGCACGGCGATACAACCCAAAGCATGCCGGCGAGGCCTTTGAACGTGGTTACGACCCTTGAGCACGACGTTACGGTGGTCTTACCCTTGAACCCGACGGTACGACTCTTGTCCCACGTCCCCCAAGGGATCTAGAGGTCATAAAACTAATTAGAGCTTAGATCCAATAGTTCCGGTTAACCCTTTAACCCTCCTTTAGCACTAAGGCACGAGCCTCGGATATGATCGCCTGGCCCTTCAACTGATCCATAAAGGTAGGGAACAGCGCTAGGCTATCATGCCCATATTACGTGGTCAAAACGTTACGAGCTGAGTGACTGGAGTTATGCAAATACAAGGGAATAGGAAAAGTTACGAAGAATTTGAACGCACATGTAGTATATTATCGCACACTTACAGAGTTGGTCACTCGCCATGTATGTGGACGGTAAATATTGTTTGGCAAGTTGCAGGGGTTGGGTTATGGCCTCCACCTATACGTTACATGTAAAATTCTTCACAGGCTAGGTCAGTTATTATATATGATGACAGCAGTTTGGTAACAGCGTTCGTTGTTCATCTATTCTCTGCTACCAAGTGTTCCATGGTATCATTTGCTGTAGAGAAAGTCTTTATCATGAGCAAGGATAGGGGGATAGATTCAGTGCTGGGTAGGGCAGTGGAGCAATAAAGGGTTGAAATGTGATGAGTCGGAGAGCAGGGCATTGCGGGGATAGTCAAGGTAGGAGGCGAAGGTCAGACCATGAAGGCCTGTGGGAGGGAGGACTGAGGGAGAGGGTTAGGGGCTCGTGAGAAGGGGTGAGGGAGAGAGCTTGTGGATGGGAGGACAGAGTGAATGAGCTAGTGGACGGGAGAGCAGAAGGAGAGATGTGGGGATTGGTGGGCAGGGGTGAAGGGCAGTGACACCAGGGATAGGCAGACCCTGGCCAGTCATAGCCAATCAGTGACCCGTATTAAAGACACGCCTGAGGCCCAGCCAACCAGGAGGCGGCCACCTGTGGCCATCTGATCCCCGGCTCAGGTATCCGGCTTCAGGTCTTCCTCCTACAAGGCTGAACCAATCAGGAGGCGACGTAGGCAGAGAAGACAGAGTGGCTCAAAAGTTCGGACTCAACCTTTAGTTTAAGAAATCCTCAAATTTCACATCAATATATAGCAAAAACATTCGCCTATAAGCACGGGGTACTCATGGCTATCTTTACGCAAGTTTATGACATGAAATTTGATAATGTGTTGTGTGAAAGGTTGATAATGAATTCCTACCCGTGTTGCTGGATTTCTCAGCCACGCTATAGATGTGCGGACCATCATGAAAGATAAACCTGAAGAATATGCCTCTTCTAATAATGCAATCGAATGCAATACCAGAGAAAAGCAATTTGAAGATATCAGATGTTCCTGATGCATCGAGAGAGATTGATAAGGAAGTTATGCAACTGAGAGCATACAACAAAAGGGCATGAACAATAGAGCCCAATATTCATATCTGACTACAGCTTTCGTCCATCACTTCATGCAGGAAGAATTTTTGGACAATCCTCAACCATTCTTTCGTAACACTGAGGGTCAAAATAAAAGCAGTAAAGCGAGATCGGTGTCTTTCATGGTGTGTGACGTAGGGATATAGTTTCTCCAGGAAAAACTCCTGTGGGGAAGTAGTTAGCGTTGCTGACGATGAATCACGCGAGGGCCCACCGGGAACGAATTCTGGTGAGGGCAATCGCCTCACAGCCAACCCAGTTTTCCATTATTCATATATATATATATATATATATATATATATATATGAGAGAGAGAGAGAGAGAGAGAGAGAGAGAGAGAGAGAGAGAGAATCCAAGATGCCACTATAAAGACAAGAAGCATTTATAATATGGGTCACACAGGCCTCGCCACTGTTTCTTTTGTCTATCATTCTTCACTCACAGAATCTTTGCTGTTGGTCTAAGAGATATGAAACTACACTCATCTCTTAACTCTCACATAGTCTTTGCAGTTGGATGAAGAAACATGAAACATAAATTATCAAGGGCTTGTAATTGCACTTGGAGAGCAATGTTGAACTGTCTGTAATGGAACGAATTAAGGTTTTAATGATTTACAGCGCAGAATTATTATGGTAATGATGGCTAAGAAAGACGATAGCCTCGGGACTAGCGTTGATAGATGAATTAACTTATCTGACTACAGTTTGCCTTAATGCACTGTCTTGTTACTTGATGGCATCGAACCTGCTGCGGACATATATGTTAAACTGTTGGACTCGGTAGCCATTAAAGCGAATGCGCCTTAAACATCACACCAGCACAGCTGCATGAAGGAGGAATTTTTGATAATAGGGATCAAAACGGAAAGTGCTCCTAGATCGTGCAAACCAACCAACAACCAACAAAGTTTTTTTCTTCTCGTTTGGTAATTCAACAGATCATCGTACAACTCACTGCGGCTCCGACAACCGACTGCTCTGCCGGGCGCACGATACCAACTGCGTTAGTCCAAGTTAATGAAGGTTTATGGTTTTAAGATTATGTCAGACATCCGTAAAAGGAATTCATTTTTTCCCCCGACTGATGGTTACAAAATTACGTTGAGGGCTTTGATGACCGTGGTAATGGATAGGCCAAGCCAAAAAAACTAACCAGAGATGCCATTGCGTCCTACGTCCTACAGGTAGACTCCCACTCGAGCTGCTGTTACCCAGAGTAAATTGGTGTCTGTCCGCATGCGTACCACGGATACCAAGCCAGCCAATAGTGATGACATGATATGGTGTATAACGAACATGCGGAACAGTAGTTAAATTAATGTTGGTTACAAAATAATCATACCAGTTGCTGAATATAGTGATAGTTATCTTGATAGTGTAGAGGAATTTTGTACTGGCAACAGCGAACTGCAATCGTGTCAGTGTTGCATCTGATTGCTCAAGGGTTCGAACTAAACATACACAGGGGTTATTATCGTCGTTAATTATAGTCGTACCGTCGTGCTCAAGAATCGAACCGTCATGCTAAGGATCAAACATCTGTTCCCAAGTGATATATCGTTCAGGAGTAGTTTCACAACGCATTGTTGTTGCTGTAGAGACGATATTACAATGTTTTCGTTTGACAATTACTGGCACTGGTTCTAGTAAATATATTCGTGCGAGTTATTCTATGTCCATAGTGTGTTTTTCTCTCTGCATTAACTATTATTTTACCTAACTTCTCAGCGCACAATAAGCATATAATAGAAAAATCCCCATGAAAACTGACAGGAAACGAAATAAAACTAATGGATAACTAAATACAAGTAATTACGTTTGTTGTGAAATGTTCTGACGGTCATAACAATCAATGAGGACCTGTGGAACAGTTTGTGACTTGGACGTTTTGAGTTAATCACCCCTCCAGGCTGCATGAGATGCTATATCTGTCTTCTGTTTTTTGTACCTCCCTGCCTTGTGATCAGGTGATTTTATCGCCTCGATTAGTTGGACCTATTCACTCTGACTAGTTATCACATTACAAAACCAATGTTGCTTAAAGAAGTGATGTGTGTGGTAGTAGGTTAGAGATAACAGCCCTCTTGTTTATACCAGCGTCAGCGTCGTCATTGATAATCATAGAAAACAAGGAGGTACACTGTTTAACGAAAATGTTTATATTTTTTTCTCTTTCATATTGTATCCTAAAACGTATTTGAAGCTAGCCTGGCACCCAAATAAAAAGGGTCAGAGGTCCAACAAAATATGTTTCACTGTCTTCGAAGATCACACCTCCCTGTAATATGAATTTATATAATATCTATGTTACCCCATTAATGGTTATCAACAGTTAAAGGTCAATTTTACCTAAGAACACTTTGTAACATTCTCAGGATATTTATGTAATATGATTATTGAAAGTTTACAATCTTCCAAACAGACTTGTTTATAATGAGTTTTGTGTTAATTCATATTAAACGCATTAGATTTTTCGTTTCATTTAAAGAGATTTGCCCGTTTTCATAACATGCGTGGATAGAAGTAGAAATGTTTATCGTTATTATAACTATTATGATTATCATCTATTATCACTGGCGGAAGCAGTGTTAGTGAAGTCTCATTGTATATATATATATATATATATATATATATATATATATATATATATATATATATATATATATATATATATATTTACAATGAGACTCTATCGTCCTAAAAAAAATCTTAAAGTCCTGAAGACGGTGTTAAAAATGTTCGATTGGTGGTTATAACTTGACGCTGACGGCTTAAAAGACTCTCAGCTGATAGAACTAAAAAGCCGAACCAACCAAAAGTGGCAGCAAAGGGTGTAACACTATAACACTATCAGCGGCGGTAACAAGAAGAGCAGTGGTACTACTAGTCCCACCAGCAGTTATGAGAACAGAATATTAGGTATTCAAACGAACACTTACAAATATCTTTAGCTTACATAGTATTCCCATGGAAACGGTGATCGTATTGGCAGAGCGAGGGCACACGGGCGCCCAAAAGCTATAAGTGTTGCAGGAGAGATCAAGTGGTGAGTGTGGTGCTGTGCTGGCGATTATTGGATGGGCTGGGGAGAGGTGGGTAATCGTACGTGTGCCTCATTCTGAGGAACCTGTCAGCCTAGTAGAGGTCACGAGAGTCACACGTCTTTGTTGGTCGGCTGAGGAGACTGCCAGGCGACGGAGACGTTGGTGGGTAGCGGAGTGTAAGGAGGGGATTACCTCTTGCAATGACTACCAGTTGTGGAAGGGGGTAAGGGGAGGGGGAGGTATGTCCATCTGTAAACACGACTGCACGATCCTTAAGCAAGACGGTACGCGAGGGTCGCACCGTCTTGCTTTCGGATCGCACCGTCGTGCTCAAGGACAGTACCGTTATGCTTAAAAGTTTACGTTTTGTTTGTTTGTTTGTTTGTTTTTTGTCGTAGCATAGAAAAACTGCAACTGCTTCCCTCAAACGGAGCCTCGGTTATCTCCCCTATGAATTGTTCACCGTTGCAGTACAATTTATTTATCCACAGTGCATTAATTACGATACACACAGATGATTATGTCTCTGATAAGAAAATAATAGAAAAAGGAATCCAGGTGTGAACAGGAGATTGTTTAATTGTGTAATCCGAGAGATCTGCTGCACATGCAAATGACATGAACGTCGCAACATGTGAAGTGATAAAAGATAATCCTGCTTTTGTCCCTAGGCTGACCGAGTGGTGTCATATTTATATGTTTGTCCGACTCTCTGTTTTTAATGTTATTCCAGGTGTTTAAATGCAGATTTGTGTGTGTGTGTGTGTGTGTGTGTGTGTGTGTGTGTGTGTGTGTGTGTGTGTGTGTGTGTGGGTGGGTGGGTGGGAGTTTGTGTGTTTGGGGGGGTGGGAGTGAGTGTGTGTGTGTGTGTGTGTGTGTGTGTGTGTGTGTGTGTGTGTGTGTGTGTGTGGGTGGGTGTGTGGGTGTGGGTGTGTGTGTGGGTGTGGGTGCGTGTGTGTGTGTGTATCTTCTCGTGAGCACGTTCGTATAAGTATCGTATGCGGTTTGATTTCAACATGTAATGAGTTAACCTTAGGGCCCTCCGGTTTCGTGTGCTTCACTGGTGGGAATCCCATGTCTGATGGCTTTTTGTATCCTGTTTTAAGACTGTTGCCGAGCACATGTCTTGTACCTCACGATGTCTGTTATACTGACGAACAAATCAGCTGGGGTGGGATCATTTGGTGGTGCATTCCGGAGTGCATACGTCAGCGGAGAACCGAAGTCTGTAAAGGTGTTGGTCCTCGATATCTGTGTCCCAGGCACAGATAACTTATCTTCCGTAGCCGCACAAGACTTTGCCTTGGTGGAACCCTGACCTTACTGAAGAACCTTAGAAAGGGAGGCCCAAGGAATACTGTGTGATGTCTCTCAAAAGGAGAGTGAGGTAGAGGAGTGGGTCTTGTGCAGCTCCCCCACCAGAGGGTGCGGTGCACGGGTAATGAGGAGGAGCGGAGAACGTAAAAGGATATCACTTATACGCTACGAAGTGCGCGGGTAATGTGAAGGAAAAGCGTGACGGTACCAGAGGGTGAAAGAGAACGAAGGTGGAGAGAAAGATGTCACAAAAGCACTGCCAGTCAGCGAACTGTGAAACCGTCGAAGGATAGTGTGCAAAAAAAGCCTCACTGATACTCTATGATATGTGAAGGTGAAGGAGTCATACAGTGCGAGGAAGATCGTGGGCTGTGCGCGGTGAGGGAAACTGCGACGGCTAGAGGGGCTTCATGTTGTATCCCTCCTGACTCCAGACGTGTTCAGGACACACGTGCCCCATGCTCGAGTGTTGCTCAACCTAGCTCTACCCTGCCTCTGCTCAAGTCACCTCGACCCTCACCCTGCGACTGTGCCCCGAGAGACAGGAGGTTACAGTGTGTGTGTGTGTGTGTGCCCGAGAGACAGGAGGTGTGTGTGTGTGTGTGTGTGTGTGTCTGGTATAACCGATGTGCCAGTGCCAACACTGACAACACTTCTAAGAACAGACCAAAAGGAAAATCAAACACCAACAGCACTCTATTCGTCATGAAGAACAGACGGGAAAACGTAATGTATTGCCACGTTTAATGCGGAACGAAAGTATTTGGAAACTCGCAAATCGTAGAGACTCATATTATGACAGAAATTGAAAAAATATCCCAATTCAAGTACGCCATTAAGCCAAATTTGGGGGGCAGGTGGAGGGCATCGTTTATCAAGCATAATGAAGGGCGTATTCAACAGATTATCAACTGATGGAGGTAAAGCATTAAAAGCATTATTCATAATCTTCAGTATGGCTTTCACCTACAATGACGACGGTGGACATAAGAGTACAGAAACTTGATCAGACGAGTTTGATACCAACAACCAGATGATTTCCATAGTTTACAAAGAACACGTCTTGAGAGTGTTCTAAACAAGAACGCTACATATAGGTATGTAGGGTCATTTGTAGAAACCTAGGCTGCATACAGGTATACATCTTACATGGATATACTTCACATAGGTATGTATACGGTGCATAATGGTATAGCTATATAGGCTATTTGAACATATGTAAGCAGCAAACAAGTATATGCTACATAAGGATATAAACGCCACATGAATGTATATACGCAGCTTACAGAGATGTACGGTATATACAGACATATGTATCGCTCACATATGCTGCATACAGGTATATACATTGCAAATATAAGCTGTATAATTATATATATAATGTGAACGATTATCAACACTACATGTAGATATATATACGCTGCAAACAAATTTATATATATATATATATATATATATATATATATATATATATATATATATATATATATATATATATATATTTCCCTGGGGATAGGGGAGAAAGAATACTTCCCACGTATTCCCTGCGTGTCGTAGGAGGCGACTAAAAGGGAAGGGAGCGGGGGGCTGGAAATCCTCCCCTCTCGTTTTTTCTTTTAATTTTCCAAAAGAAGGAACAGAGAAGAGGGCCAGGTGAGGATATTCCCTCAAAGGCCCAGTCCTCTGTTCTTAACGCTACCTCGCTATCGCGGGAAATGGCGAATAGTATGAAAAAAAAAAAAAAAAAAAAAAAATATATATATATATATATATATATATATATATATATATATATATATATATATATATATATATATATACATATATATATATATATATATATATATATATATATATATATATATATATATATATATATATATATATATGCGGCATAGAGGTATATACGTAGATAGACCGAGGTATGCTAAATACAGGTGTATGAAATAATTGACACTACATCCTCGCACAGGTGTTTTTACCGATATTATCTGTTGACACCCATTTCCTCACCCACATACCTCCCGGTCTGGATCTGTTAGCTACACCTGCCTCTCTCTCTCTCTCTCTCTCTCTCTCTCTCTCTCTCTCTCTCTCTCTCTCTCTCTCCAATATTTTTTTCATTTTAGCCAAGAAAAATAGCATCTTCAAACCGCTAATCGCATGCTGACCATATAAAAAAGATATTGCTTGTCTCTTTCTGGTAACAAAACACTAACCGGGTATTTAAAGATAACGGGAGTCGAACCACTGTCCTTGATTTGCCGGTATCGTCTCCTTTTCTGCTTGTTCGCCGCGGTAAATGCCGTTTTCTTTCAATTTCTCTGGGTTTGTCGTAGAAGGTCTCCTGTTCTGCTATGTTGCATCACCCGAACAAAGCCTAGTACTAGTAAATATTATTTTTTTTCTTTTTGTACAGGCTTGGCTACGCTACACTGGCGTTAACATCCTTAACTTAAAGCCTTAGTATTTACTAAAATGTGACAACTTGAAAGTCTTGGTGATGCGAATATTAATAATCTGCAACGAACATACTGATTCTAATACGAATCATACATGACAAGCACGAAATGTCTTCTGGAAACAGAGCAGTTCTACCAACACCAGGACACTACTACTACCAAGACGACTGCAACACTGACAACACGACACTGACAGCCTACCATCCCGCTGGAAAAGACGTGTCACTGAATCAACACCAGATCTGTCAGAATGATTGTCGCAGACAACACACTTACTCCTCCAACAATGCAGTAATTGTGCGAGAAACGCAACAGCTAAGATTAAATAAAGATTAAACGGATTAAGCAGATATTCTCATGACGGCACGGAAAACGAAAAAATTCTGCTGATAACACAATAATTCTGTGGACAGCACGACAGTTAACATCATAATTCTACCAAAAAACAATAACGCTCTTGGCAGTTCACCGTTGCCAGGAACTCAGAATAGCTCTGCTAAATCCTACTGACAACACAGCAATGTCAACAGAGAACCTTGCTGACATCATCAGCATAGCAAGCCTCGGACTGATACCTTCTCGGATGATAAAACTATAAGAGAAAATATTCTTGACAACACCAACTGCCTCACATAACAATACAGCTGCTGACATCACTTCCACCACAACAACGCTGCGGACAAGACTGTGACTACAGTGACAACATGATGATAATAACGTCGCCCCGTTTTTTATAACGTCTTTATTCCGGGCGACAACAGACCAGGATCGCGGTCGGTCGCGCGCGAGACAAGCGTAGCATTTGTAATGTCCAGGCCACAATAGACGGGAGTAATGTTTGAACGCTTGAGCACGACGATACGATCCTTGAGCACGACGATGCGACCCTCGAGCACGACGCTACGACCTTTGAGCACGAGGATGCGACCCTCGAGCACGACAGTACGACCCTTGAGCGTGACGGTGCGACCTTTGAGAACGATGATACAATCCGATCAGATGGAGATAGGCTTTCGCTAAATTGTTTCTGATGGAACTAGGTCAGAGTTATGCTAAGGTGCCAGAAGTTCTGGTCCGTTTCTTTATCTCTTTCACAAAAAAAAATATATATTTTATGCCAAAGCAAGCAAGAGTGACGATCCAGTTCATCCTGAGCTGGACAGTGCAAGTGATCTGGCTCATTCTAAACGAAACTAGAGCAACGATCTCGGGGAAAATGGTCCAGCTAGAATTCTTCGTTCGGTTGACATGAGTGGCTGTCATCCATGTCAAGCTTGGAGTAATCTCTCTCTCTCTCTCTCTCTCTCTCTCTCTCTCTCTCTCTCTCTCTCTCTCTCTCTCTCTGGGGAGGTGAAAGCAGTCCATTTTCCCCCCTCCCAGCTCAAGCCACCAACTCTCTCCTAACTGGAAAGCTTTCTGGTTTTTGTACATACCCATCAATTTTTTATTACTACATTCGCTTGCCTTGTAAATATTAAACATATAATTCATAACTATTACTTTTGCCTGCGTTTTGCAAACTGGTAACTGTTGAGCATGTAAACGATATTTTTTTTGCATCACTTTTGCTTCAGTTACTGTAAATTGGATGTTATGTAAATCACGAATTTTTCATTACATTAGCTTACGTTATTGTAAATTGCAGCTGAAGTACATAAGTGGCAGGTCGTTATTTTTCATTACGTTATTGTCAACAGGATATTGTGTAAATTGCTGGGATTTTTTTTCATTACTTTTGTTTATGGTACTATAAATTGGATGTTACATAAATAACTGACAAGTATTTGATAATTTTTGCTCACGTTATTGTAACGGGATGTTATGTAATTGGTGGAAAGATTTTTTTTTTTTTTATCAATTTCGCTAATGTTACTGTGAACGAACTGAGTGTTGCGTTTATGTTTGGCAAGTTTTGCCCTATTACTTTTGCTAACGTTATTGTAAATGGGATATATAAATAAACTATCTTTTTACTTTTGCTTAACCAATTGTTTGTAGACTGGATGTCACGTAAATAACAAAGTTTTTCATTACTTTTGCTATATCAATATTTGTAAAGTGGTTGATACTTTGTCTTTTTACATTCTTTATATAATGCGACGCTATTATCAACTGTGCTCAATCCTCCCGATATCCCTTCGGGTTTTCTTAAATACATTTTCTTTATTAAAGTCTCGACGTTGTAAACCAGAGCCTTCGGTAGGAAATGAATCTCTTTGTTCCCTATCATTTTTACACTGTCGTCGACCAGATATGTGATGCAAGTCTCACGCCGCGCTGGAAACCTGGGAACAAACCCATATCATCATCTATACATTTGTAGAAATTGCTGGTCTCTCCTAATTAATACACCCTAGGCATGTTTATTGCCCTTGATGGAATGCGGATTCAGCACCTTCGAAGCGTTAGAACGCGACCAATAAACTTCTCCACGGGCCAATACTGGCTACACTGCTTTTTGAGATTCCTAGCCTCAAGACAAATGCGCATAATGGTAATACATTAAATGATAACTTCAACAGTATGATGAACAGTATTTTCTTGTGAGGAGCTTCCAGTGGCACGGAAGTTCTTGGAAGAGACTGTATTCCCTTTCGTCAGCTAAGGACAATACAGCCTCGTCGTAACTTTCCACTCTCGATGTAACCACGGGCAGGTGGAATCCGGTAACACCTATTCATATATTTAGAGAAAGGGGTGTACCCTGAAGCGTATTCTGAGGATGGAAAGGTTAACGAGTTTTAATGATAGTGAAATCTAAATGAAATTGCTACATCCAAGCATCAAAAAGTTTCTCCATTACATATATTCGCATTTTATCAATTAGTTACTCAGCTTCTCCAGATAAGCTTTTATAAGATTAAAAAAATATAGGGCAAAGATAGTTCATTGTAATCCAGTAGCAAGTTCCAAGCGAAACAAATGTAATATGAAGAAATTACCTGAAAATAAGTACTCCCGTTGATATATTGTCTTGCCCGTTAACTCACCCTATTACAATTAAGTATAAAGAGTCGTTAACAACATTTTGGTTTTATAAAATCGTATTTACATAAACCACCTGAATATTTTCGAAGGTAAATCCAAAAGGATGGATATTTCACAGAAATCTCCATTCCACAGTGGAGGAACCAGAAAATTTGTAAACTTGTTACCGCAGCAAGACTTGCGACTTTGTATTGTGCCCTCACGAAATGGGCGAGTGTTCACTCTTACGGTTATCTTGAACACGCGAAGGTGTTCAAGACTTTACGACAGGTCGTTGCAAATTTTTCGTTGACGGCCTTCTTGATCCTGGCATTCGATACGCCTTATCTGATAACAAACTAACCATAACTTTAGAGTAAAGGAAAGGGAAGAACCCATTTTAAGACGTGGGGTCGTGTTAGGTTGAAGCCTGGTCAGGTATGCATAGATAAAAAGAGTTGCACCAACACACTGCATCCCAAGCTCTCTACAAGTTTCCTACTTTCTTTTTCGCCTTTTACCCTTCTCATAACTGCCACACTTCCATGAAGAACCTTTCGTCAAATCCACCGAAAAGGGGGAAAAACAAAATCAACTCTCAAAACCCGTCCCTCCAGCCACCTGGATCCGCACCTGGTATTATTGTAACGTGTTGAAAGAGGTCTTTTATGCTACACAGGGATGATTTCTCTTGGGGCCATAATGAAATCCTTTCCTTTCGTTCGTGGCCATAATAGTTTGATAAAAGCTACTCATTCTAGACTGCTGCATATATATATATATATATATATATATATATATATATATATATATATATATATATATATATATATATATATATATATTCTGGTTCTCAATGTGGTAAAACTGAAACACGAGCTCAAAGCTAGATGCTGGGTTGACGTAGCCTCACCACCAGCAAGTCCAACAGCAACACAAACGTCTTTTTCTAGAACGAACGTGTGTATAAATCCCTCGTCAACGGGTTTGAAAGATGTTACTGCGAACTCCATCCATAAGCATCGCTGGGGGTTTAAACCAAAGTAGCACTTGCAGCTGGTCCAGACGACCTTTAAAACAGGTTTAAGCATCGACTTTGGTTTCGTCACAAAGGCCTCCTGAGGTTTTAAGCCAGCCATTTTTCTATTCCCATTTCATCACAAGTTTGTCAAACCTGGCGAAAAAGGAAAAAATCTCTTCGTCTCGAAAATCAAATAGCTCTCTCTAGAAATTCGGTAGTCACCCATGTTAGTTTATATTGATAAATGAACAGCGAACAAGTCATTGGCATTACAACTATCAACAAAGTTTTCCAACAGGTTTGCAGGATTACGAAGCAATGGTAAACGTATCAATGAGCATGAACACCTAAAGTAATAGTTAACATACCAGTGAACATGAGAAGCTATGTTGAATATACCAGTGAGCATGAAAAGCTATATTGAACGTACCAGTGAGCATGAGGAGCTATAGTAGATATACTAGTGAGCATGATCTGTGGTGAACATACAAGTGAGCATGATCTATGGTGAACACACAAGTGAACACAGAGGCCTCGGTGAACACACCAGTGAGCATAGATCGTTCTATCCTAAGTTAGGGGTAAGGGTAAATCTAGAATGAAATTAGCTACAATGACCCTTCAAAGATTCAGCAAAGTTAACTACAACCGCCTTCATTCACTTACGAAAAAGAAATGCTTAGTAGAGTTGCCAAAAGATCAGTCTCATATCTATCAGCGAGCAGTTAATAATGAAGTGCAATATTACCTTCCAACCAAAGTTGAAGATGGATGGCTGATGGATAACATAGGCTTTCGTCCTAGCACCTGTCAGGGTCATAAGGCCGTTAACGTCGTTATAAATAACAATCGATGACCCTCAACACCTGCCTCTGATTGACGATGTACACGCTGTCGCATGTGGCCCTTGCGTGAGGGACAGTTTTGTAATAATATGCACAGAAAACGTTAATACTATGCACAGAAAACGTTAAGTTGGTTCTTTAGTTCCAACCGTTATCTTAGATTGCCAGGAAGCCCATACGAATGAGGGAGAAATACTAATAACAATGCCAAAAGTACAGCAACCTCACATTTCTCTCTCATTAGTTCTTCCACAGCGATGTAACTCACACTACACGGGGGACACGAAGTGGGTAACTCAACTAAAAAGAGAGCATAAAAGTCTTGGAGCAGGTAAACTCCAGCACAAAAAGAAAAAGGCACAAAAAATGTACAGGTTCTAGCTTGGTGGGAGGTGCGACAGCGTCCAGTTACCGTGGGAATCTTGGCTCCTTCCGAGGCATAATAACTCCTAATTATTATGTGTGTGTTGACTGGTATCAAGGGTAGCAAGTCGGTAACTGCATGTGATTATTTACCCAAGAAGGTCGCTAAGTACACACAAACACTCTCTCTCTCTCTCTCTCTCTCTCTCTCTCTCTCTCTCTCTCTCTCTGCACACATGTAACGTCAATAAACATGGACAGAACAGTTTCTTTGCTTATGATATTTGGCTGTTTGGAGATCCACCGTTTTTCTTTGGTTTGCCCTACGTCTGGAAGTTTTCCTTCGTTTTCTAGTTACCACACGGAAGACAAGTTTTCATTTAACTCTTTTTTTGTTTTATAACTTTAACGTACGCTTGTAGTTCTCATGTTTTCAATGTTAGGATTTGAAGGCTAATTCCTTGAGAACTGGCTATATTGTGAGAATCATAAGAGACGTACGATTGACCTCACCCTTCGAGCATTACTATATGACCCTCGAGTTCTAAGTGGTATTACGGCGTAGGGTAAGGTCATAGGTCATGCAGTCATACTTACATAACCCTAGACGGTATTCATAGCTTATCATACTGTCCCAAATACCTACATAAGCAGACGAATAATTGACGAACGAAATATTTGGAACCTCTTTAATGCATATATTTCTTTTGGTGACAGTTTAATTTTGATGTTTTCGAAATGTTCGTCTCTCAAGAATTAAGTTAAAACTTTCTGAAATATCTTTCAAGACGTCTGTCAAAAGCTATGATGTAAGTTACACGTAGAAAGAGCTTCCTATGGTTTAGAAGTCACCCATATGTTTACACACAAACACACACACACACACACATATATATATATATATATATATATATATATATATATATATATAACCGCACCAACTATCTATCTATCGTTCTCTTACACTTTCTCTTCACAATATCTTAGTTCTCATTAGCAAATGCATCATTTTTTCAGATCAGTTCATGTTTATTTCTAGCCAGCCAAACATGTCAGACACTTGTTCACCTTGACTTGCCATGAGGCGCCCTTTTTTTTTTTTTTTAAATGAACAAAGTTGTCTTGGTCGTATTTTCCCCAAACCCGGAAATTATAAAACACACCAATGGTATCTCCTTTTTGCCCTTCGATGTTTACTTCCTGAAGCCACCGATAGTCTTTTAATGATCATTTTCACAGTGATGAGGGGCGGATACAGGTGATCAACAATGAACTCGTAATGTCTCACCTACAGTGATTATTTTTTTTTTCTCTCTCTCTCTCTGGCAAATTATACCAATCAAAAAGAGTAATCGTTACATACGACCAAGCGTAATATAATTGTATTGGCTTTTTCATGGAGGGGCAGGGTGTGTGTGTGTGTGTGTGTGTGTGTGTGTGTGTGTGTGTGTGTGTGTGTGTGTGTGTGTGTGTGTGTGTGTGCGCGCGCGCGAGCGCGCTTTACGAATTTACTGAACAGTGAAAGTGTATAATTTTGACGCTTCAACGATCTGTGACACCTCTTCAGTAAGAGTTTATGACACATTTAACAGTCTATGACACCCCTTCAACAGTTCATAACACTTCCATTACTGTATGACACTACCTCAATACTCTGATAAATGACACCTCTTCAACAGTCCATAGCACTTCTATAACTGTATGACACATCTTCAACATCTATGACACCTCTTCAACTGTCTATATCATCAACGGTCCGTGGCGCCAGTTCCAACAGTCTGTGACACCTTTACAATGGCTGTGAGACTTCAACATATATGACGCCTTTTCAAGTGTAACACCCATTCAAAAGTCTATGACACTGCTATAACAGTCTATAACACCTCTTCAAAAGACTCTCTTCAGACACCAGCAGATCGCTGTAAGCCTCCCAGACACCTGTTTATGAGACTCGCTGGCAGACGAATGCTGATCGCCATGAGGCTTCCAGATATCTACTTATCGCTATAAGGCTCCCTAGACACCTGTTGATCGCTATGAGGCTCCCAGACACCTGTTGGTCGCTACATGGCTCCCTAGACACCTGTTGATCGCTATGAGGCTCCCAGACACCTGTTGATCGCTACATGGCTCCCTAGACACCTGTTGATCGCTATAAGGCTCCCCCGACACCTGTTGAACACTACAAGGCCCCCCAAACACCTGCTGATCGCTCTGAGACTGCTCAGACACCTGGTGATCACTATGAGGCTCCCTAGACACCTGCTGATCGCTGAGGCTCCTCAGGACAGCATGGAACGTTCCTGTGGACGGCTCGAGGCTTTCTTTTAACAGGTGTGAGCTACTCTCGACAGGCTGAAACTCCTCTTGACAGGTCGAGATGTCTCTGTACAAGTCGAGTCTTTTCTTGACAGGATGAGACTTCACTTGACAGACAGTCTCCTCTTACGCTGATACTCCACATGACAGGGTGAAACCCCACTTGACAAGCTGGTTCCTCCTAAGACAACTTTTGGGAAGCTAATATTTCACTTGAGAGGCTAAAAAGCCTTTGGATAAGCTGACTCCTGTTGACTCCATCTGACAGTTAGAGACTCATCTTGACAGGATGATGACTGCTGACAGGCTGCGAATCCACTAAACAGATTGGGATCCTCCTTTACGGACCGACTCCTTTTGACATACAATCATCTTGACAGTTTGAGACTCCTCTTGTCAAGCTGATACTCCCTTTGACAGGGTGGTGTCTCCCCTCAACGGGCTGAGTCTACCCTTGAGAAACTGAGTCATCCATTGACAGGGTGTCGTCACCCCTTTGACATGCCGTCTCCTCTTTGACTGTCTTCCACTGACTGTGTTATGGACAGGCTACGGCTCTTAGAACGAGACCTCTTCACAGGCAAACTCTTCCATGGACTATACAATTCCTCTTGACAGATTTTGCAACTCAATCCATACCAGCTGAGACTTTTGTTGACAAGCCGACATTGACAGCATCTCCTGACAGGCAGTGGGATAAAGCCTAGCTCCAGTGAAAATCTAAGGAAACATTGTCCCCGGTTTTGACATTTAGAAATGTGGGGAAAATCTTGCTTGTCCATCCACGTCACAATAACATTATTATCATTATCATTATTGTTATCGTTACCAAGTATCTAAAGAACACTACGGTCTGTTGCGGTTTGAATTTGTATCATTATGATCCTGATGATACTATGCTGGTCAGGTTGTTTTGTGTGTGTGTGTGTGTGTGTGTGTGTGTGTGTGTGTGTGTGTGTGTGAGAGAGAGAGAGAGAGAGAGAGAGAGAGAGAGAGAGAGAGAGAGTTTACCTTTGACCTTGTAAGAGTTAGGTAAACTGTCAGTGGTATCGAGGGTTTAGTACAGTGACGATGGCCTTTGCTTTGAGGATGAGGGTGTAATGAAGAAGAGTACAGTGACGGCAAAATGGTCCTTGTTAGATTTAGTACCTAGTATAAAGATAAGGGCATTGTGAAGATAGACAGGCCTTGAACCTAGCTTATCAAAAATAAGGGTATTATGAAGCTAGGCAGTTTAAAGGAGATAAGGGTACTGTAAAGATGAATGCGACTGAACATGAAAATGAGTGAGCCTAGGTTTAACCTAGCTTAACGGAAATATGGGTATCGTGAAACCGTGTATTAAAGATAAGGGTATTGTGAGAGTAGGGTGTACTGAAGATAAGGATGCAGTGGACCTATGGAAGTAGTAAAGAGGAAGATGAAATTGTAGAAATGAGGATATTGTAGGGAAGCAAAAAACGTAAGGAAACTAAGTTTGTAGAGAACACAAGGGTGTAGTGATGATAAGCTTGTTGTAAAGATAATAGTATGATGAGAACGAGTGAGTAGTGAAGATGTAGTTTAAGAGTAGTTGAGGCTGACACTGAGGATAGCCTTTTGAACCGACTCTGAAGATCATCCAGGCTACGTTCAAGCAGGCCATAAGAGCTAATATAAGAAATGAACAAAAGCATCACTCAAGACATTCCTTCCGACTGCTTGTAAACCAAATTGATAAACAAACCGAGTAGAATGATTACCGATGACACTTAACAGGGTATCACGATTAACATTACGCAAAACTATCATATCAAAATATCACAGCAAGAACCCATCTCAAAAACAAAACGACCATAAAGTACTAATACAGAGGAATTCAAATAGCAACAGACGATCGGTCCCTATCGTTGCTGTTGTGACAATGGAAGAGTTCAGAGACTCGTGTGGCAAGAGGAGAAAAGCATACATATGATTTATACAGGAATACTTGTCAAGTTCACATGAAAAAAGGAAACACAAATAACGTCAATCGTGGACTTGAAGCGATGCTCTAGATCAAGTCGGCTCTTAAACGCATCTACTGGTGTTGCTGTCAACCCCTCTAACTGGTAAATCATTCCATATTTCGACAATACTATTCTTCGCGTCATAAGAAGTAAAACGTTTGCTTACGAATTTGTTTTCGCACTAAGAAGAGTCCAGAAAAAAAAAAAAAAACTTTGAAAGCAGGACAATGTTACTATGGATCGAGAAATCCCGAGATGTTTTTGATATAAGGTAAAACGGATTCACTTGGTGATTTATGCGTATCATCTCTCTCTCTCTCTCTCTCTCTCTCTCTCTCTCTCTCTCTCTGATGTATGTGAAGTGACCATTCACAATAAAGATGCTTAAGTAGACTAAACCACCGTGGTTTCCAACTGGGGGTACATGTATAACTAGCAGTTTCCCACTAGGGTTACACGTATGACTAATGGTTTCCCACTGGGGGTACACGTACCACCAGTGGTTTCCAACTAGGGGTACACGAATCAGTGGTGGCACAGTAATACCGTGCAGACGGTGTGTTGTGGTAAAGGTTTCAATCGTAAGAAGAAAGGAACATGAAACTTTTCAAGCCAATGATTGTTGAAGAGCTCGAATTAGACACACAGTATGTATCTGCGTTGAATAATGTAATAAACCCAAGATTTAATCAAGTTCAGTGTAGTGTGATTGACTAAACTGACTCAATTGATCCGAGGCATTTCTGGTGAGCGCTTGTACAAGACTGGCAATCACACTGGTCTACATAGTGGGTCAGTATCTTTTCAGTACACCAGCCAAGTGCAGGATGAGCAAAACAAGAAACTTATTGTTGCATCCTCCACCTGTGTGACGTGCGATGGCGATGAACCCACGGCTCCAGAAATGTGACGGGAAACTGTGGTATGTTTACTGGGTCACTGTGTGAGGGAGAACTGCGTTGTCGGACCGGGCCTGTTATGTGGTTACGTTGAGGGCGAGAAATCACCTTCGGCGTGGTTATGTCAACAGAGTACAGTCTCATCGAAGAACTTCTCATTCCGAAAGGAGCCCTACCTTTCTCTGCTACTGGTGGGACCGCAGACTTGCAGAGAATCCCTGGAGGAAGTGGGTTCTTAGGAGAAGACCTCACGATGGTTTATGTTATGAGGTGTTAACAGCCCATAGTGTACTGTTTTCTGATGTTTTCAACACAGGGGTCTCTCTCTCTCTCTCTCTCTCTCTCTCTCTCTCTCTCTCTCTCTCTCTCTCTCTCTCTCAAACTATCCTCAGTGTTTTTCTCTCTTTATTCGAAGACAAGGAAAAATAGTGTATTCTGAGTCTGGATTGGGCTTCTGACAACAAACGCTCTAAAAGAAAAAATAAACATACACGAAACAAGTTAATCCAAGCTGCAGATTGCAGCATGTCCTCAAAATTCCAGTGGGAAATGACTTTAAGATGTCTAAAAACTGTACGTTTTTGAGGACAAACACGTACAAACAGTCAAGGTTCCACTCTTAGAACCACAGCAGAGAGCGATCGAAAGTCTTTCGACGTCAGGACAGTTACACACACACACACGCACCAGAAAAAGAAAATACTCGCTGGGAAAGTTCAAGTGCATTGAAAAATGATGTACAGAAGATACGAATAACATGACAAGGGTAAAAAAATGCTGCATTTGGCGTGTGCGAACGCCACCAAAACACGGAGTTTTGAAGTGTTCCTCTACATCATCCTCTCCCATGAGAACAAGCGTGGGTACTTTCAGTTCGAAGGCTTAGGGAAGGCTGGAATTGAAGTCGTGAAACTTATTGCGTAATATGCCGAGAAGACAATGAACAGGCATGTACTAATACTTTGCTCACACTTTCGTTCTAAGGCAAAAAATGAACAAGAAACACACACACACACACTTGTATGGGAGACGAACCCTCAATCGTTCAAGCTAAAAGGACACCTTCACACATTGTCACAGGAAGACAACATGATATATCTAGCCTAAAAGAATATACACTCACGAGGACAGAATATCAACACACTCCCGTCTTAACCAGTCTGAGATGTGCTTTTTCTCGTTTACTGTCTTGTCTTCCTACGGTCAACACAGTTATGTGCCACGCACCTGCTAGGCGTCGCAGTTGCCTAAACCAGATGTAGTGTCCAAATACCTTTTGGGCATACAAGTTGCTTGGACTAGGTGGAGTGGCCAAATACCTTTCAGGCATTCTAGTCTCCAGAACCAGGTGCAGTGGCCTTACAACTGTACATTCAATTGGTCCATATTTAGCGGCTAAACACCTGGTAACTACCTGCGCGAGAGGTCCAACTGCTGTAGCCACACACCTGCAGGCTATCTTGCCATCTAATTCAGTTGGGGTGTAAGGTAATCTGAGACGAAAAGAAAGTCTGACCTGTGGAGTGGATGATAATGTCACAAGAGTTTGTTCAGGGTCCTCTTGACAAGCCAAGCTGCAGCACGGAGAGGGGGGACCTTCTAAAAGTCCTGTCATCCTTTCACTGCTTTAGGATGAAAGGCCCCGAGAATGGAAAGTTGAGCTTCGGCAAGAGAGCTTGTACAGAGTGACCAATTGTGTATATATCACGGCAGATAACAACAGCCTGCTAACCCCACCTGGCTGGGAATCGAACGGGGCCCTAGGGTTGTGAATGCACACAGCGTTATCCCTGTGCCATGGTGTCTTTTTTTTTTAAACCGTAATCCAGATGATGACCTTGCCGTGCATTATATAAGGTTGCGCCAGGAACTGAACTTGAATCTACCGCTTTAAATGCGGGTGTTGACAGCTGCGCTCCCGAGGCGTCAGCTATAAAGGACAGCACCTGGAGCTGAGGCTGTCAGAGTGTAGCGTGTAGAGGCGGGTGCTCTGACCCCTCCACGCACCAGTGCTAATTTCAACTGTTAAAAAGAACACACAGTTGCTTATACTGATAACTTCTACACACTGTGATGAACTTGTGTTCAAGTTGACCAAGAAAATAGCGAGTGAAAAACGTAGTGTTCGTGTTTACGTTGCCTGGTTGTAGTGTGGTGTGGACTTGTGTCTCGTAGTATCACTTTTTGGTCACGTAACATTACTTGTGAATGACACAGTACATCTGCTACTTCGGTATGTCTGTGGCTACATTTGCTTCACTCTTTTCATAATTGTTTTTTTGGTCATATTTATATGCAGTTGTTCTTGACTGGTGCATACAATGTTAAAGATCATTCTCGCAAGTTAAACATTTCCTCTGTTCTCTTTCACAGAGATTCTTCCGATGTGGAAGAGATGCAGCCTCCAGTGACCACACGACCACTGTCCCCGTCCAACAATCCTCCTAGTCTTGGGCCCTTCCTTCGCTGACCTGCCCATTTCCTTCATCACAAAAGACATCCTCTTCACTTCACCTCACTTGCACTACCTAAGCCCCAAACGACACGATTAGCCGTATATATTTACAAGATACGGATTCCCACTTCGAGGCATTCCCTCGAGACCAAGCGGCTTCACGAATCGAGCTTTGAGTAACTGTAACTTGTCAAGCATCTGAGTCATTACACACGAACACGAAGCAGCAAAACGGGAACGAACCCCAAAGGCAGCCTCCGTTTTGTTTCTCCCACCCTGTCTGCCGCGTCTGGGTGACCTCCCCCGCGCTACCCGCTGCCCGCAACATGGAGGGACAGTCGTCAGTGGAGTGCGGGAGCCAGCCGGGCTCAGACGTCGGGTCGGACCATCACCACGGCCGACACCAAAGGCACCAGCTCGGGTCCAGTAGACAACAGTACTTGGACCAGGACGCGGACCACCTGGGACACGACGAAGATTATCTCGACGACGACGACGATGTGTGTGCCGATAGCATGACGGCAGACAACAACGTGAACGGCCACCGTCGCACCGCCTCCCGGGCTGACGGCACGATGAACAGGAAGGTGAGTCGCACACGCAGTTTGAGACTGTAGGAACAGTGGCTAATGTCTAGGGTGGATGGGTACCTGTGGTTATGGCTGTGACAATGCCTGTAGTTTGAAAGGGAGCTTACCAATGACTGTGGTACACTAACACTGATTGTAGCAGAGATAGCATCTCTTGAGTGTGGTAAATATGGTACCTGTGAGTGAGAGAGAAAATCCCGTTGATTATAACCAGTAAGTACTGCTGTTGCACAGACCCCGCCAAAGAAATAACAAAAGGTGTCTGTGTCTATGGTAGGAACAGGATTCTGAGGGAGACATGTGTTCTATGATTGTGAGAGACATATTAATCTGTGACTGTGGCAGTGTGGCTGACAATATATACAGCAGAACATTTTGATTTAAGAGAAACTTAATTATTTCTAACTGAAAAGAGAGATTTTACTTTACAAGAGATATAGTGCTTTTGACTTCACTGGAGACTTAGCTTTTTTTTTAGTAGATAATGTTTTTGATTTTAGTGGAAACATTGCCTCTGATTTTAACAACAGAACAACCATTAATAAAAGCAGAGTGAGCATTACCACTGATTTTAGCGACATCGCTTACTGCTATTAGGACAATGGTTTTTGACCGGCTTAGGAAGAGTGCTTTTGATTACAAGAAAAACAGAATTCCTGACTGTGGTTAGTGGTGACATCTGATTCTAATTAATACCCTCCCAGCAGACAGTACCTCTGACAGTGGAAAGAACAGCCTTTCATACAACAGACGCTCCTTCTGATTATGCTACAACAAGCATTACTCCTCACTGTGTTACGACAACAGACGTTACTCCTCACTGTGTTACGACAACAGACGTTACTCCTCACTGTGTTACGACAACAGACGTTACTCCTCACTGTGTTACGACAACAGACGTTACTCCTCACTGTGTTACGACAACAGACGTTACTCCTTACTGTGTTAAGACAACAGACGTTACTCCTCACTGTGTTACGACAACAGACGTTACTCCTCACTGTGTTACGACAACAGACGTTACTCCTTACTGTGTTACGACAACAGACGTTACTCCTCACTGTGTTACGACAACAGACATTACTCCTCACTGTGTTACGACAACAGATGTTACTCCTCACTGTGTTACGACAACAGACGTTACTCCTCACTGTGTTACGACAACAGACATTACTCCTCTGTGTAACAACAGACATTACTCCTCACTGTGTTACGACAACAGACATTACTCCTCACTGTGTTACGACAAGACATTACTCCTCACTGTGTTACGACAACAGACATTACTCCTCTGTGTAACAACAGACATTACTCCTCACTGTGTTACGACAACAAACATCAATCCTCACTGTGTTACGACAACAGACATTACTCCTCACTGTGTTACGACAACAGACATTACTCCTCACTGTGTTACGACAACAGACATTACTCCTCACTGTGTAAAGACAACAGACATTACTCCTCACTGTGTTACGACAAGACATTACTCCTCACTATGTTACGACAACAGACATTACTTCTCACTGTGTTACGACAACTGACATTACTTCTCACTGTGTTACGACAACTATTACTTCTTACTGTGTTACAACAGACATTACTTCTCTCTGTGTTACGACAACAGACAGTACTTCTGGCTGTGGTATGACAACACAGTGCTTCTGGCTGTGGTACGACAACAGACTGCTGATTGTGATAAAAAACAGACACTGATAATTATCGTTCTACGATGGACAGTACTTCCCAGAGATAGTGCTTCTCACTGTGCTACAGCAACAGATAGTACTTCCCACTGTGCTACGACAATGACTACTTCTCTCTGTCCTATGACAACAGACGGCACTTTTGCTTGTGATACGGCAAGACAGTACTTCTGACTGTGCCCCGACAACAGACAGTACTTCTGACTGTGCCCCGACAACAGACAGTACTTCTGACTGTGCCCCGACAACAGACAGTACTTCTGACTGTGCCCCGACAACAGACAGTACTTCTGACTGTGCCCCGACAACAGACAGTACTTCTGACTGTGCCCCGACAACAGACAGTACTTCTGACTGTGCCCCGACAACAGACAGTACTTCTGACTGTGCCCCGACAACAGACAGTACTTCTGACTGTGCCCCGACAACAGACAGTACTTCTGCTTGTGCTTCAACATCAGACAGTACTTCTGCCTTGCTTCAACATCGGAAGGCACATCTGACGATGCTACGACTAGAAACAATAACTCTGATTGTGGTACTACGAGAGTGTACTTCTGATTGTGGAAGTGAAATTTGTTCCTGGCTGTTTAAATGAGAAACGAGTTCGCACTGGGCATACATGATCGAGAGACTGGTTCTGACTGTGTAGAGAAAGTGCCTGTAACTCCTCACTGGGGGAGGGCAAAAGAGATAGTGTCCCCCTGACTTCAGCAGAGACAGTAGCTGTGGTCGTGGGACACACACTGCTATTCACCTCGTCCCTAGTTTTTTTTCTTTAATCGCGATAGGAACAAAAGGTCCGTATGAGGCAGAATTGCCACCAGCCATGCCATCAAGATGAATGAAAGAGCTAGCGTTCACCTTGCACGATTGCCCAACGCCAGAAGTTAATGTTTAGGGCTCTTCTGTTCGGTGGAAAAGTAAAAACCTATTAAGGAAAAGTGAGTGTCATTCACGGCAGGCCGGTGCCCGCCATGGAGGCCAGTCCACGCCCGGCCTTGACAGCTTTGCTTCTCGTGAGCATAAAACGCCTCACTGTCGCTTCTTCAGTGATTGTCTTTTCTTCCATTAATGTAGCCCCTAGGCAATTGATTCCTGGATCTTTTACCCTCGAGGTGTGTGGTTCGTCCTAGTGTAATGACATCCCGGGATGAATATGTCATCGCTCAGTGCCTCTATTCCCACTGATCTGAGTTGTGCCGGTGTCCCCGGGAATTTTATTGTGCACCCTATGCTCATCCTGTGAGCGGTAGCGCAAAAGGATCTCAGGGGTCAAATAGGGTCTTACTAAGACCCCAGTGGGGTGATATGACACTAAGCGTTATAATTCGTATTTCAATACATACATTACATAGTTTCATATGGTAAGTTCTACCGACTACGTAGATATAAAAAGTGGATACAAACTTAAAATCTCAGGTATCTTATTAACAGTAAGGTGTTGTGACATTTCTTGCATTGCTTGTTGGGATGTATCTCTAAAAGGTTCTATTTTTGTCACATTCTAAGACGGCGTTCTAGTTTGTGTCCAATTTTTTTACCACAATTTTTAGAATGCACACGGTTAACATCACCAGTTAGGCCAAAGCGCCAATAGTAACTATAGCCTAGCCTTAGTCTGGCAGTTACATCATCATGTAATCCGCTGATCTTATTTACTTTATCCGTATACATGTTTACACATTTCACTGTGATGGAAAATGTTTCTACTTATGTTTATCTGAACTCGTCTTTGTCCTTCAAAGAGGTCAATTAGTTCCTTTCTAAATGCAGTTTTGAGGCTTCTAACTGACAACCCAACGTTGTTTTCAACATCACCTTTACTAAGTGCAATTTTGGCTAAAGCATCAACTTTGTCATGCTCACGGAGGCCTATATGAGAGGGAATCCATAACAATTTGATATGAATCCCTTGACATACTCAAAGCAGTAGTGTCACTTTCACCACCAGTTACAGTAGGTCTGGTTGTCAGTATCTATAATCCTCGAATAATATCTCGCTGGCTCTGCATTTCTTGCAGGGAGCATCCAGTCTTATACCGGAAGTTGTGCGTGCCATATGTTTTTGTTCATGATCAAGACGCCTGTAGGAAGGGACCTGAATGCGTCTGGTATCCCTTTTTTTTTTTTCCATCACAGACTAAACATTCCATGAGCTCTTGTCTCGTCTGACCAGTTCCGTGGCGCGGTAGGTTAAAAGCAGTCACTCAAGCGGATGGAAGAGGTTCCCACAGCCAAAAGGGTGGCGGCAACGCCCTGGCGCATCCAGTGATAGGGAGGGGGTACCGGGCCGGGCGCCCCGTTCCTCCCTAGCCAACGCTCGCCGTGGGGCGTGGCCCAGAGTTACCAGACCACACCGTCCAGAGCGGTGAGCTGCTCTACCCTGACGAGTTCTGCGATAAACATGGCTGGCTGCTTGTTGCTGTTTTTTTGCTGACCCAAAGGTTGCAGACGTGGGGGTGGCGGGTAGACTGGCGGTCATGGCAGGGATTTTCCTGCGTGTTGGAGGCTACGCACAACCAGCTTCGGTTTGACGTGATGAAATTTTACCAACATCCTAAACACGATATGTCAGTGCGTCAAGGGAGATGCATAAGATGGAGAATAATCTTATTTCCAATCTATTAATGGACACAAGTCCTATTAAATTCGTTCACGAATGTGGGTGTCTAGACGCCATTGGGGAGGAGGGACGTTTGACCGGTGACTTCACTCATGGCAACAACGAATTCTGGATAATGCATACAGGCCAAACCTCACCAGAGTCAGTTCTGGAGCTAACACTGCCTCCTCCGTCCATGGAAGGCTGGCTGAAGCGAGAAAGCTCTGCGCTCGATGCCTTTAACTACCAATATTCATAGTAAGATAAGGCTCAAGTTTGTGTATGTGGATGGCGTGATCACTCTAAAAGAAGTAAATCTAACAGTTTCATGGTTGGTAAGAAGTCCTGCTGTTGCTGCCTTCGCTCGTGGCTACTGATAACTCGTCCTATGCTGTCTCATGGTAGCGGAATGGAAGAATGTGTAATGTATAACTGTAATGTGTGTGTTCTTGTGGCTAGATGACTATCTGTGCTTGTTGCAAGATTTGGTTGCCGTCCTAGAGTGGATGAACATTTCTAGAACGGCTGAAGTTAATGAGATCATATGTCACCATAATCCACACAGTCATGACTCTTGAGTTTTTGAAGAATTTGATAGACATTCTCCTTATATGAAACCGCCTATCCATCCCTCTTATTTTAAGATGCTCTCCTCTATCCCTCAGCCCTCACAACTACAATACCGATACCCTTCTCTCTCCTTACCTCACCCCTCACAACTACAACACTAACGCCTCTTTCTCATTAACCTCCCCAAACTGCAACACTGATTCATCTCTCCCTTCCTCACCTCCCACAACTACAAAACATTGACACCCTCACCCCTCAACTACAACACTGATACGCCTCTCCCTCCCTCACCTCCCACAGCTACAACATTGACACCTTTCACCACTTCTAACTACAACACTGATTCATTTCTACTTCCCTCACTTCATACAACTACAACACTGACACCCTTTACCTCTTACAACTACAATGATGCGTCTCTCCCTTCCTTACCTTCCACAACTACAGCACTGTAGCCTCTCCCTCCCTTACCTTTCATAACTACAACACTGACGCCTCCCTCTCCCTCACCCAACAGAGCAACAAGCCGCTGATGGAGAAGAAGCGTCGCCAGCGAATCAACCGCTGCGTCAACGAACTCAAGAAACTGGTGTTGGAAGGCATGAAGAAAGACGTAAGTACCTCACGTCATATGCTTCATTCTGGTCCAGCACGTGGTGGTCTCGTGTGTCGTCATTCCAGTCCAGTACGTGGTGGTCTTGCATGTCGTCGTTCTAGTCCAGCAGGTGAAGGCCTTGCATGTCGTCATTCTTGTCCAGCACGTGAAGGCCTTGTATGTCGTCAATCTGGTCCAGCACGTGATGGTCTTGTATGTCGTCATTCCGGTCCAGCACGTGGTGGTCTTGCATGTCCTCATTCTGGTTCAGCACGTGGTTATCTTGTATGTCGTCATTCTGGTTCAGCACGTGGTTATCTTGTATGTCGTCATTCTGGTTCAGCACGTGGTGGTCTTGCATGTCGTCATTCCGGTCCAGCACGTGGTGGTCTTGTATGTCGTCATTCTGGTTTAGCACGTGGTAGTCTTGCATGTCGTCATTCCGGTTCAGCACGTGGTGGTGTGGCATGTCGTCATTCTGGTCCAGCACGTGGTGGTCTTGCATGTCGTCATTCCGGTCCAGCCCGTGGGTTCAGTGATGTTATTATGTCTCCCTTGCTACGAATGCCACGAGTTACATAAAGTCTTTATGGGATGTCTTTGTCCTGCTAACTCTTGGTCTTCTCTCCTCAGCCGTCGCGGTACAGCAAGCTGGAGAAGGCGGACATCCTGGAGATGACGGTCAGGCACGTACAGGCGCTGCACCGCTACGAAGCTGCGGGTGGCAGGATGGTCGGCGGTGGTCGGTTGATGGGCGGCGAGGAGGCCAAGTACCGAGCTGGCTTCACCCACTGTGCCACGGAGATCTCCAAGTACCTAGCCAGCTTGGATGACCTTCCCCACGACCTCCACAAGAAGGTTCTGACCCACCTAAACGCCATCGCCACCACCGTGACCGCCAACGTCAACAGCAACGCCACCTCCGTGCAAAACAGTATTAACGTGGTGCCCAACCCGGCGCCCATCATCCTGGTGCTCAATACCTCTGCAGGGGCGCCGGCTCCACAGCCTCCCACGCAGCCCATCGCCTACCAGGAGAGCGCCGGTTACTCACTTGGGGCACAGCCTCAGGTGACGCTTGTGACCACTTCACGGCAGAGCACAGGAGGACTTGCTTCCAGCCAGCAGCAACAGGGTGGACTTCAGATACTCCCGACGCGGCTCAATAACGGTGACTTGACCGTCGTGCTCCCGGCCACACACCAGGTTGTTACTCAGAACAACGTCAGATCGCCACCAAGCTCCGCCCTGCAAGCCTCAGCGCCCGTGCTCAGTGCAATCCTCACATCGGACAGGAATCACATCACTCCTTCATCCGTCGTTCAACCACCAGCTCTGTCCATCAGCAGCGAAGACTCTGCTTTAGGCACCGAGACCTTGGACATGTCAGACAGTGACATCAGTCGCTCCGGTGTCAGCACCCCAGTATCGTCCATGAGTAGCGCAGGTTCCCCTGCGCCTGCTGAGGACGCTGTGCAAACCTCTCCTAAAAGAGCAGGCACATCTAGATCGTCTCCAACGCTCAAGGGTCAAGTATGGAACAGCAACATGTTCAGAGAAGAATTAGCATCATCGTCTTGCCCAAATCGAAACACCCGCCGTCAACCTGTACTTGCTCCGAAACCCACCTACCCCGCCTGGTCCACATGCTCTCCACCTTCCGATCAACCCTCGAGAAGAAAAAAAGACAAGAGTCCGCCTCCTCCACCTGCTGAGCCTCAATCAATGTGGAGGCCGTGGCGCTAGTATCAGCAAGAAGCGCCCCCAACACTATCCCATCACCAATCTGCCAGTCTCACGTCCCTTAAGAGCACAGGTCATAATCTCAGAAAAACAGTGACCTCTTCATTCGATACCAAGGGAGAAGAATGTGATTGACAAAGTTAAGAGTAAAATAACACGTGCATGACCTGTGGCTGAGCAGTAATGACGCCGCCCTACCAGTCGTCGTCGTTCTTAAAGTTTACACCGCAAATGCATCACTTAATCTTACTTGGAGGGAAGCAAAAATACGCAGCCTGTTCAAAAGAGTAAAACGTTAGTAAAACTGAGAACAACATCAACTGGCAAGATACGCTGCGAGGCTGTGACAGCTGGAGTGATGCTCAATGTATATTAGTTTACAAGAGAAAAACGTGATCAAGTCCCACTTCAAACAAACCCAAGCTACTGGAACTTAGATCACGAGGAAACGGTTCTTTGATTCATCAAAGATACACAGAAAAAAAAATCTGCTTCATATGAACGAGTTCAGATGGTTTCACCTGTTACAGTGGTCCTCCAGGCTTTTACTGACTGCCCTGGCGACCCCAGCACCTACAGACACACCTCAGATGCACAACACTTCAACTCTCGAACTCGTGAGCAGATGCCCGCAAAGTGAAGGGCGAAACCAACTAGCCCGTGATCTCATGTTGTCGTTACATCATCCGATGTCTGAATCACCGACGGAGGGATATTATTAGTTTTCATTTGTTCACAACAACGAAATTTCACTTCACGATTCCTTTGATCCAAGGCCTCCAACGCTGATTCAGGCTTCGTCCTGTTTTGTCTATGAAGACACCTTTATTGTTATTACGCTTAACCACACTGGGCCAACTAACAGGCACCGCTGAGCACGTGTGTGTTGCACTGCACCTTTGCACCTTGCACCGTGTGTGTTTTTATTGCACCTGTACCTTGCACTCGTACCTGCACGCCCCTGCACCCCGCACCTGCACCACATTACCTCACAGAGGACTTCGGGCGAGGTACCACCGCCCACGGGGCCAGTTGAGGGCCGGAGGGTCACATGCCGCACGTCAACCCTAGTATAGCTTGGAATATAAAAGACATTAAACTAGGCATTCTTTAAAGTTAAGCAGTCCGACCCCGAATAGCTAGCTATCACTTCCCGAGAATCAAACGAGGCCATGTGACCCGCAGACCTCCACACCGCCACCAGACGCAGCAGGCGGAGGCGCCCCGGGGAGGTAGCACCTCGCCCGACCCCCTCGCCAAACCGTGGTGGTGTGTTTACTGTGATCCACCGGAACCCTCGAGCCGTGACCCCGTGCCATACCGTGATCCCACCTGACACCCCCTCGCCACCCTCTCCTCTCACATCAACTCACCTCCCAGGCTCTGATCACGCGCAGATTCCTCTGTATAGCCAAGCTCAGTTAATCGTCCATGGTTTTTACTGAACCAAGACGTTCATATTCTTATTCTAGTGCACTTTGGGTTAAATGAGTTGCATATCATTTGAGCTTCAAAGAAAAAACTGAGCATGGTTTATTCATCCCACCATTGTGCCTTCTCTTGTTCAACACATGTCAGTGAGTCTCGTGCATGAAAACCCCTCAGTATTTCATCACGAATGTTTCCTTCGGAAACGTATCAATTTTCAGTTGCCCTTCATCGTATTAAGCATCATTTTGAGTAGTGATCTCTCTTCCTCTTCCTCTAGCACCAATTAGCACCAATCAGTGAGTGAGGAAAAGTAAGAGAGTTAAGGCAAGGCACACCAATCTGCGCGGCGTTTGAGTCATGTTCACAAAATGCTGTTGGTCTCACAGGGTGAACGCGTCCCTGCTCCATCCTCAACCTACGGATCAAAAGGTCATACATCCAACTCGGTGGTGCTAGTCCTGCACACCCGCCCCGCCCCCACGCATCACTGTGGTCACTCATCTCAGTGACCCGTCGTCTAGTCATTGTTTTCGAGTGTATGTTTCGTACGAGTAACAAACCCCCGTCATACCTCACTTGGGTATGAGAGCTGAGGGTTGAAATATGAGACAGCTCAAAGAACAGTCATATCATATGATGTGCGGACTGTCGAGAACCTAAAACGATACCATTGCCTGTGTAATATTTCCTTTTATTTCTATCCTTCTACGAAGAGGAAGAACTTGTCTTGGACCCCAAGCGCCTCACAAACACCAGCCGCGGCCCGCCTTGTCTTGCGGTCAGGAAAAGATCATTACCTACCGTACCAACGGACGATACTGAGTCAAACTGAGTCCGTCTCGATGATTTACCGTTAGAGTATGATCTCTGTTTCAGTGTTTGCACTTGTGCTTGGCGTTTAACAGACATGGAGGTTTATAATCTGAAAATCTCTAGGATATTCATGTTCTCTAGCCCTCACGACGTTCCGACTTGTAGGTGACAAATTGATTCCTAACAAAAAAAAAAAAATGTAGAAACTAAAATAATGGAATATTTGTTCACAAGAACTGACTGGCGAATCCAGTCGCCATTCGCAGCAGTAACTGTCACCCCAATCATTAAATAATCCTTTGATCACTTCATTCTAATCGTCTCCTGCTTTGTATAAAGGAAAATAATCATAGCTGCCTACATAAGGCAACTGTGCGTTCTGGAGCGTCTGTTGCCCATCCCAAAAGGCGAGAATTTGCGTCAGTTTACCTGCCCGGCATCACAATTAACTTACCAGTGATGTCATTATGGTCTCGCTGATATCAGGGTCTCAGCGATCTACGACCCACAATAATGTATCATCCGAGGTTTGCAATACCCATCAGTTGATATCATACGAGTTACAATATCTAATATCGACTTTTAAACGCACTGTCGTGAAAAGTTTCGAGCATGAAGCGAAGCTTCGTCGCGTCATAGTAATCACACCGCCGACACTTTATATGCCTCCCGGACGCTGTAGTTCCTGGCTGAACGAGGCTCGGATCGACAAGATCCTGGTCACTCGATAAGGCCAGTAATGTAAGATCCTTGCCTGACTGAGACTCGGGTTATCAAGATCATGATTAATAGCGTCCGATTAGCAAGATCCTCTTAGTTTACTAGTTTAATGAGGCTCGGATGGCAATCAACGAAAAACAGCCCCTTCTTTACTATTGTTCACAAAATCCCGCATGCCGACGCGTTCAGCTTTGTCAAGGCAGGAACAATGAGGGCGAAAAGATCGCCAAATTTGGATTACTAATCTTGTTATGGCAGACAGTTATCACTTATGAACAAGATAATCGCATTCATAATGCCATATCTTAAATTTCATGCACATTCATGAATACGAATAACGTTTCGAACCGCGAGGTTGTGGAGGAAAGCTTTTAAAAGCGTCAGAGATGGGAACGCGCCCTGGTCATCCGTTCGACCTATTGTCCACCCATTTAGTTAGTAACCGGCGCCCAAGATCTATGCAGACCTGAAATATCCACAATGATCTCCGGGCAGTGGTACTTACAAGGCGTGGCCGCGGCGCGCGCCCCACCACACGCCACGTCTGACAGCCTAGCTCTCCTGCTTGCCGCGGCTGGGGTGTGGCGCCCGCAATTGAGGATGGGGACCCTGAGGACACGAGCGATGATGGGTAGGGTTGGGCTCTCACATGTATCCTCTAATTACTCCTGTAGAGACAGTTTGCTTCAGCATGTTCCATGTTTGTGTTATGTGTCACCCAGAGAGAGCCGGTCTGACTCTCTTCTGTAGCTACTACTTAAAAAATTATTTATGATTTGTTAGATTTTCTTTATATTATTGATATGGATATACATTTATATTTATATATGTACAAACTGTAGTCTCTATACATATTTGATACTGCACCCTGTTAAATTCACAAAACAATTCAACCTAATGTTGATATTGATTACATATGGAGTCACCAAGGTAAATTTCGGCTACTCTACTTAATTTGAATATATGTATTCTGAATAATTTATTACCGGCCGAGGGGCCCCGGGTCCACTTGTGTATTAATCTGTGATTTAAGTGTGATGGAATCTAATATAATAAAATACAGAATAAATTAAGGGTTTTATTATGTGTGTTTTCATTTCCAAGACATTCGTTATCGCATTCAACAGCAATCCACGGATGCATGCATCATATTAGAGATAAAGTGCGTTCATTATTCTCAGACGGCATTCGAAGTAAACAAAAGGTATATTATCAAGAGGCAGAGCCACCACCGTACAACCTTTAGTTCCGGGACTGTCAAGGGTTGTATCCAACTACGCACAAGCTGCCCGCCAACACAAGACTGTGGAGAAGCACAAATATTTTCCCACGCTACCACACATGTAAAAAAATGGCCTCTTATCTAGACGTTGCGAAAAAAATAACGTGGCCATGCTGAGGACACTCTTACAAATGAATTATACCTGGCAAGGCGGGTGTGCGCGTCGTTATGCTCCTTGAAGGGCACCAGACACCGTGGGAAACAATTCTGGTTTCCGAGAGTATTCTTGCAAGAGTTGACTGGTAAAGTTAACCTTGAGTCGTCTTAAACAACCTTAAGCATGCAAAGATAGTTTGACTGCTATCGTCAGCTGCACTGAAATAATTATACAACAGTTAATTTAAAAGACTGCTGCAAATACAAAAGAATAAATGCTCAAGACGAAAGAGGTTCTAAAACAATGATTAACGGTGGCAACTCATGGCGTGGTGCTACACACGCGCCGGCACAGCAAGGACGTCCACCTTCCTGTCTCTCGTCTACAAAATTTTTCTTTTTAGTTCGGACAAGATTGCAATGAGTCACCTCTCTACAATACCACACAAGAGACTATTCAAATGCGTGAAGATTATGGACAAAAGCAAGTATGAGTGAAAACTGATAATTCAGAACCAGTAATTATCTACAATCAAAAAGTTCCTCGTCTACGCTGTGTTGATTATCATACTGAGAGCGGCTCATGATCACGTGGCGTCCGCTAGCATCCCTACCCAGTACTTACCGCACTCACTACACCACTGCCCCACTGCCCCAACACCTGAGACATCCACCACGCTCCAGGCCCCCTCACCTTCGACTCCAATCCCTACCCTGTGCCCCCAGACTGCTTGCACTTCTGCCCTCTGCCCCCAGACAGACGGTTCCGCTGCCTCCAGACTACTGGTGGTATCCTTGCCCTTAGTTACCAAGCCGCAAGTAATTCCTCCTCTCATTCTTAAACTACTGGTACCCCTGCTCTCTACCAACTGATTAAAGGTATTCCTGCCCTCTGCCCCCATATACTGTTGATACACCAACCGCATTTGTCTAGATCAGTGGTGCTCTGTTTTTTTATCCGTTGACTGTAACCCTAGCCTAGATGCCCGGCAACCAAGTCTTGTGTTCATCCACTGTTGGTACCCCTGCTCTATCCCTGAGTGGTACCCTACCCGGTACCCATAGATTGGCGGTCCTCTTACCTTCTACCTCCTCAAGGGGCACAGTACTGCCTCTAGTTTAATCTTAAAATCATCCTTTAGCCAGAATGTTGCACATTAGAGAACAAACACAGGCGTATGATCTACTAGAGAAATTCCACTGTCTTGGAATACGTCATTTTTTGCATTACTTTTAAAGAAGTAATGTTTAAGTCCCAACAAAGGTGTTGTGACTGCTGCACATGGCCATCGGTATAAGTCAACTCGTAATATTCTAAACTAAATTATGGCTTATTTCGAACTGGTACGTCATCATAGATTCAGCTAAACGCCAACGCTGTCACTAAGCCAGACAAGCGTGCATGCGGGCTATAAACGTTCTGTCTGCCAGATATGTCTTGCAGCAGAGAAACCCTCTGCACTGCCAAACATGGAAGAGATGACTTGCAGCTTTTTTTTTTTTTCTTTCGTTATCAGAACGGCAGACTTTGAAGATAAAGACACACGAAAGTCCCGTTTTCTATACTTACTATATCCAAGAGTCGCCATACGCTATTCATATATAAATTAGAATTCCTCTCAAGATTCGTTTAACGATTTTCTAAAAGAAAAAAAATCGAATGCATATTCTATGAAAATGATTATATTGTTGAAAGCAAACTTACTACATCCACAAACGTGCTGGTTCCTTAAACTAACCCCAGCGGTGTTATATGAACAGTTTCATTCATATCCCTTAAAGAAGTGCGTTGAAGGGACGAAGCGTTTTCCCCTATACGTTGCATATTCATTTTTCTCATCTAGTACTTCAACAGAATTAAAGTACGTTTAACAGTGGAGAGATCATATATCTATAAGGCTTCTTCGTAAAGATGTTCACCGCTTTCTCATTAAACGTAACCCAAAAAAATATAAACTTATACAGAACTAGGTGGTTTTTTTATCTGCTTATTTAGTGTTACGTCTTCAGTTAGTTGATAGTAAGACAGGGTTCTCAAACTGTACCCACATCTTGCATCTCGAACATTAGGACTCCCTTATCCAGGAGCTTCGAAGCTGTGCTACTTCGAGTACCAGTAAAGAGTGGACTCCTTCGTAGAGAGTTCTATGACGAGGCTGTACTCCCGATGATGCCATTTTGCCAAAGGTGACTTTTCATTTATGATCTAAATTCGAGCAGGGAATACTCATCATGTAAATGCAAAAAAAAAAAAAAGAAAAGAAAAAAAGGAATTCAAATAGCAACAGATCAATGGGCCATAACGAGGCAGTGGAAGAGACCAGGAACTCGTGGATTGCCGTGGTAAGAGCAGAATGACATACAGATTCTTAAAAAAAAAAAAAAAGGCGTGTCAACTTTTCATAAACTTCAGTGATGTAAGTCATGTTAGTCGCGGATCTGAAGCGAAAGGTTTATGAAGTCTCTACTTAAACATATCTATGGAACGACTTGCAAATATTGTTCCATATCCTAAACATGCTGACGAAAAACTCCTCTGCCGCATTCGTTGTAAAACGTTTATCCACGAGTTTCTATTATAATTAGTTAACACGAATATATCATTAAGTAGTCTGCTAAATCGAGATTATCAAAGTCTTTTATCATTCAAAATACCATTAGATAATCTATTAACCCTCTTTTCTAAGCTATATTTAAATTGATTTACTGTATGAAAGACTGTACGCTTATGTAATGAACTTTGTTAACTGATAAGGGCATGATTTTCTGCACTCTGGATGACCTATACATTCGTTTTACGCTACTGCTCACAGGATGAAGTGCACAGTGAATTAGCCCCTGATGCCGCCGGTCTGATATGCACCACCACAGAATTCCCACTCCCCAGTCTTTTTTTTATATGCATAATGTGTATTCTCACAGTTATGATTACATGTATATTCTCCCCTTGAATTACTTGCACCCCCCCGTCACCATTATACATATAATGTGCACTCCTACTGACTATGTATGAATACTGTTGATAAAAAAACGACCCCAGTTAATCTACACTTATCACTGAGGCTCAGCTCATTTTTTTCTCTTTCTTAATATCTGGAATCAGTGAATCTGAAGAACTTACAAAAGTATCTTCATGTCTGCATCCACGTTTGTTCATTAATTCAAGTTTCTTGTCCTCATTGTCCTCAATTAATTGGAGTTGTCTTGTGCATCTTGGGGATTTAGGAAATTTCTTTTAAGCAGACTCGTTTTGCCAGTATCATTTTGGGCCAGTGGGTTCCCATCCTCTGTTAGGAATTCGGTGGAATTGGCAACTGCACACAGACTACAGTCAGAACCATATAATTGTCGATCACAAAGTAGACAGTGAAAGTCACGGGTGACCATCACCGGCAAATACTACAGAGCGATGTTTTTGCATGAATGACGCGTGCCTGTCAAGTCAATTGCGATAAACTACATATGAATATATTTCATTTCATATAACGTACATGAAACGCCTGTTAACCAACAAGATCAACCGGTATCAAATGTTGTGACATTCAGCATAGAGGACAGCTCAGTGCGTCTCTTCTGCCATGTCATGAATCGAAATTGCACTTGCATTTACTGGGAGACCATACCACTGTCTTCTAACATACCGTGAATTTTTATGGCCACCGGAGAATTGTCTACATGCACGTGGGAAATTGGCTTTCTCTTCTTTGTCCTTCAAACCATCAGGATAAGTATGCTATGTTGAAAAATTATAACCTCTTTGAACGAATAACGTTTATCGATCAGTGCCCCTACGTTAGGGATAGAGCATTCGTTTGGCTTTATTTTCAGATCTACAAAATACCACAGTCAACAGATCAATGTCATCAACCACGTCACAACTGGGAGGGAGAGGAAAGAAGATGCATGCATTCCATACCCTCCTGCCACAGTGCCTAGCCAGTCACCCAGTAGGGCCTGCCGACACCACCATCAACCATGGTTACCATTCACAGTTTTATAAACAATCAAATCCTACAAATAGAAAGTACCAGACAGGCACAAATGGTACCACAACAGACTACATGAAAACTAAACCTCTTTACTGACGTGTTGCTAACTTCGTCACTCAAAACAAAAATAAACTTTCATAAATAGTGATGGAAGTGTGAACTCGACATCAAAGATGTTTCTTTAAATAAACGAGAAAACTAGGTGATACCACAGAAAAGTACGTTAATAACTGCTCACTTCTTGTTCATTTGGCGCTACAAAGCTAAGCGATTCTTGATCAATTTCTACAATCCTTGTCAAAGTTAAACAAATAGTATGTACATAGATAATATACATAATCATGGGAGTTCGTACTATACTTGTAATTCATGTTTGGAGAGTGCACATCAAAAATACAGATTGAGGTCGACATATTATATATATGATATACAACGAGTCCTGTCTATCGTAACGTAATACTGGCTGGAGAGGGGAAATCCAAGACTACAAGTACTACGTGACACCATCAAAAGCCAAAATCAATCATTTTCAACAGATGTAACTATTTCCGAAAATCTTTATAGATGTAGGAACTATAGATATATGTAGATGGGTTCAAGCTAAAAGGACGCTCGTCCTACATCGAATTAAAGTTGTTGATGACGTGGTGTTACTGACGTCTGCACGAAGTTCTCGTTTTTCTCTGGATTAGCGTCACTAAGTGTCACGTTAAGATGACTGAATGTATTCGCATCCCTTATGTAAGGTTGGTGGTGTTTACCATCACCAAATGACTACCTTTATGCCGGTACTGGGCGACGGTAATTAATCACATTTCCAAGTGTCCTTGACTTCATATTGCATTGTTCTCCAAATCCTTCACAGTATCATTATTGAATGAAATGTAAATCGTACAGGAATATTAGCAGCATTATTTCCTTCGAATGATTTTTTTCTTGTGGTAGACCCTCCGGTGGTTGCAACAGACCTCACGTCCTTTAAGTATAGATTTTTTTTGTTTCCAAAATTCTGGTTATGTTCATTCACATATATATCTCTGCGGAAGTTTCGCTGACAGCAGCTGGGTAACTTTAGCAAGAGATTCTACCACTGATACACATCCTATCAGTATTGCACTGATTCTATCTCTTGAGTACGATGGTATGATCCTTCGGCACAAGGGTCAGGTCTAAGGTCGTGCCATCATACCTGAAGGTCGTATCGTCGTACTCAAGTAGGTCGTACTGTCATGCGCAAGGATCCCCCTGAAGCGCTTAAGCTTGTTTTCACCATTTGGCCAAGCATGCCAAGGCGTCACCTGTAAAGATTTTTAAACAAACTGGTCACGTTTCGTTGTATACATGCATCTTGTTATCCGAAATACCCGTCGTGCGCATAACACTTCGCTATCATACTTTTTCTATTTTATTGTCGACGCTTTGTCAGTTTTGTATTATACTACCGTAGGTTATTTTTGAAGCATAGCATATCTGACGAACATGATAAGAGAAACGTAATTCTCTCCCATTGCTATTTGCAGCAATTACAGCGATTGGATGTGGTTAGGTTAGGTTTCCCAGGCAACCACATTGGCAACGCTCCACTACCTCCACCCACTCAGCTTCCCAACCAGTCAGTACAAGCAAGCGTGTCGAGTATTGCCAAGGTCAGTATAAATCCTAGCCCAGACATATATTTTTTTTTCGTCCGTCTTTGTTGCACATTTTGCCTGGTATGTTTACTTCCTAGTACTGTACATGTTCTCTTAAATTCTTTGTTCCGTAAAAGATATTTTTTTATGGAGCCTGTAGCAGAGCCCAGGTGATAGATAAAGTGACCGATCTACTCGGGATCACTGCCTGCTTGTGTGTGTCAACTTCTCCACCAATAATATCAGTTTTGGTAATAATGGTAACGATAATGAGAAACAATAATCTATTACTGTTATCATCATTATTATTATCATTGTTTTTAGCTATTATCATAATTGTTTTTCCTTCTTCTTCTTCTTATTACTATTATTATTATCATTATCATTATTATCATTATCATTACTGTAAAGCTGTAAACCACATAAAACAAAACATCCAGCACAATCACTGTCTGCCTTGCAACCACGAACACAAAACAGTGATAGAAAAATCCTTCTTATACAACTCAACTCCCAAACAAGACGCTCAGTTCTTTTATGTTGAAGGCTCCACAAAGTCCACATCAAGGACAGGCCTTAGTTGAAATATAGAGAGAATCATGAAACGGGGGAAAAAAAAGACAAGGGAAAGTATTTGCGAATTTTGGCGGAAGTGAATAACCCGTCTTTTGAAATGTGCCAGGTCATAACTATTGGGAAAGACATGAAAAGATAGAGTTCCAAAGCTTCGACGTGTTGGAAAAGAAACAGGGATGAAAACGACCCATGCCCACCCTTGAACTGCTGATGGCCACACAATAATCACGTGATGCAGCAGCTTGCAGAGTATTGCCAGGTCTAGCTAGTGGTGTGGGCACACAAGCAGCCAGCTCTCGGGAACAACAGCATTAGAACCCTCCCATCTAAAACACTCCATAACAAACCAGCAATTCCCTAGTAAAAACAAGCCAAACCTTGCCTTACCGCCTCACACTTCAGCAACCTCTTCACAGATCCCTCCAACAACCCTGACACAAAACACACAAACAGAAATGACCCAGCAAGTGCTAAACAACCGCTTTCCCAAGGCAGTTTCAAACACTATCTCACCAGACATACACCTATCTAAATCTTTCGCTACCCAAACTTAGGCGGGTCACACTCCCGTCTACGCTCAGGACGTTCCTCATCGTTTCAACATTATAAACACAGATTCAACATATCCCTAGACACATTATGCCCACAGTGCAACTACCGCAACGAAGACATCGAATACTTCATGACCTATGGTCCTGCCCGGTAGAGGTGGCCAGCATCCTGAGTGCTGTAGGAACCATAAATGGGCCTGACTGTTAACAGGGAGCTGTGGTTTCGGTGCATTTCACAAGACAGCTAGAGAATGGATGTGAGCGAATGCATTTCTTTGTCTATTCCTGGCGCTACCTCTTTAATGCAGGACACGGAGATCATGAAATACATACATACATATATATATATATATATATATATATATATATATATATATATATATATATATATATATATATTTTTTTTTTTTGTCGCTGTCTCCCGCGTTTGCGAGGTAGCGCAAGGAAACAGACGAAAGAAATGGCCCAACCCCACCCCCCATACACGTGTATTTACATACGTCCACACACGCAAATATACATACCTACACAGCTTTCCATGGTTTACCCCAGACGCTTCACATGCCTTGATTCAATCCACTGCCAGCACGTCAACCCCGGTATACCACAACGCTCCAAATCACTCTATTCCTTGCCCTCCTTTCACCCTCCTGCATGTTCAGGCCCCGATCACACAAAATCTTTTCCACTCCATCTTTCCACCTCCAATTTGGTCTCCCTCTTCTCCTCGTTCCCTCCACCTCCGACACATATATTCCTCTTGGTCAATCTTTCCTCACTCATCTCTCCATGTGCCCGAACCACTTCAAAACACCCTCTTCTGCTCTCTCAACCACGCTCTTTTTATTTCCACACATCTCTCTTACCCTTACGTTACTCACTCGATCAAACCACCTCACACCACATATTGTCCTCAAACATCTCATTTCCAGCACATCCATCCTCCTGCGCACAACTCTATCCATAGCCCACGCCTCGCAACCATACAACATTGTTGGAACCACTATTCCTTCAAACATACCCATTTTTGCTTTCCGAGATAATGTTCTCGACTTCCACACATTCTTCAAGGCCCCCAGAATTTTCGCCCCCTCCCCCACCCTATGATCCACTTCCGCTTCCATGGTTCCATCCGCTGCCAGATCCACTCCCAGATATCTAAAACACTTCACTTCCTCCAGTTTTTCTCCATTCAAACTCACCTCCCAATTGACTTGACCCTCAACCCTACTGTACCTAATAACCTTGCTCTTATTCACATTTACTCTTAACTTTCTTCTTCCACACACTTTACCAAACTCAGTCACCAGCTTCTGCAGTTTCACACATGAATCAGCCACCAGCGCTCTGTCATCAGCGAACAACTGACTCACTTCCCAAGCTCTCTCATCCCCAACAGACTTCATACTTGCCCCTCTTTCCAAAACTCTTGCATTTACCTCCCTAACAACCCCATCCATAAACAAATTAAACAACCATGGAGACATCACACACCCCTGCCGCAAACCTACATTCACTGAGAACCAATCACTTTCCTCTCTTCCTACACGTACACATGCCTTACATCCTCGATAAAAACTTTTCACTGCTTCTAACAACTTTCCTCCCACACCATATATTCTTAATACCTTCCACAGAGCATCTCTATCAACTCTATCATATGCCTTCTCCAGATCCATAAATGCTACATACAAATCCATTTGCTTTTCTAAGTATTTCTCACATACATTCTTCAAAGCAAACACCTGATCCACACATCCTCTACCACTTCTGAAACCACACTGCTCTTCCCCAATCTGATGCTCTGTACATGCCTTCACCCTCTCAATTAATACCCTCCCATATAATTTACCAGGAATACTCAACAAACTTATACCTCTGTAATTTGAGCACTCACTCTTATCCCCTTTGCCTTTGTACAATGGCACTATGCATATATATATATATATATATATATATATATATATATATATATATATATATATATATATGTGTGTGTGTGTGTGTGTGTGTGTGTGTGCCCGCATGCGTCGGGGCCTGAAAGTGCAGGAGAATGAAAGGCGTGCACGATATAGAGTGAATTGGAAGGATGTGGTATACTGGGGTCGATATGCTGTCAATCGACTGAACCAGAGCATGTGAAGCGCCCGGGGTAAACTATGGAAAGGTCTGTGGGGCCTGCTGGTGGATAAGGCGCTGATATTATACTGGGAAAAACGTAGCTGATATTTCAAGTCCCTGAGATCTAGTATGAACTCTATCTTTCAGTTCACAGGATCAGTTGCCTGAGTTCAACATCATTAAATTGAGATATTGGCAAAAGTTCTAACGTGACGTCACTACGTTCGGCGTGGGCAAACGTGCAAAACAGACGATCGTACATATATAGTTTCATACTATATCGAAGTTCTTATGAAATAAGTGTAATATGTTCTGCTCTGACAATCGTTCAGCAGATGATGTACATGTTAGGCATCATCGCTCACACTTCCAGTAGTGATTAAAGGAAGAATGCAGATCTGAGCATTGTCCGACATCGTTTGTTGCTATTTCAAGAATTTCAAATCGGGGAAAAAAAAAAAAGGCGACGACAAAAGCAAAGATTAAAGATTAACCTGTTCCCCAGATACGCGACAGGACTCGAAACCAACAAACAGCTCTTCACGTTTTCAGACGATGCAGGTTCGGATACCACAAATACAGCCGCATGGAAAACAAAATTAGCCAAAAGAAGATAAAATTGTACTCGTGATGCATCAAATGGTGAACACCCGATAAATCAGATCATAATAGACAAGATTCCGATTCGTACTGGTGAAAGAAAAGAAAGCAAGTATGTCAAGATTTACCCATATATTCTCCTTCAGTCGGTAAATAACCAAACATCGGCATTCTCACTGCTGTAGAACATAAAATCAAGCTCAAATCATAAAAGAGAGAATAGTCTATTACTTTCTGGTGCTAGAAATCCGTGCTAGAAATTCACGCCCCCAGTCACTATATAGCAGCAAGATATCTGTTCCCCCTCGGTCAACCATGCTTTCCAAACCCCACGATTCCTCAATCATGAAAGGTAACGCTCCTGTCAAGTGACCTACATGAACGACACAGGACAACTTGGATATCGGAGCAACAATCAGGTCTGGAAGACTTGCGTCAATGACATAGTGAAATACATTGAGAACTCAAGATTGAAGGGTTGTGGTTATTTCTCTCCCCAAGTTACTGGGCTTTGGAACTCTATCTTTTCGTGACTTTACTTAACAGCTGTAATCTACTTTAAAAACTAGGCTTTGGAAGTAGGCTTTGGATCTCTTTTATCTTCTCGTGACTTTCCTTAACAGCTGCAGTCTACTTCAAAAACTAGGCTTTGGAACTCTTTATCTTCTCGTGACTTTCCTTAACAGCTGCAATCTACTTTAAGACATAAACAAGGCAGGTTTTCAGTCATTACATAACCATCATATTGTTTGTCCTTTTTCTCTTGACTTCTCTATCTTTTCAGCCCTTTTATATCTCATTTAAAGCCTGGTCTCTGCGAGGATTATTGTCATGAACAATCAACGAAAAATATGATTAATGGAAAATGACAGAAATAATTTTCTCAGGCAGACCCGGACACTTAAGACATCAACTGGACTCGTCCACTCCACCATTAGCAGCATTCATCCCCCCAGGCACACCATGTGAAGACTTCAGAAATGCAAACTGGGAGACATTAATCTGCTCCAGAAACAGACCCTTGGATTAACCTTGAACGAAAAAGAATGATAGACGCAACAGATGCAGCAGATCATGCAAGCAAAGAAAAAGAGGTTGTTCAAATGAAAATATTCGTAACTATTCCACGTCTCCACATCACTGAAATTCTATTACGACTTAACAGGATGCAGATATCTGAGGATGTCCTGATATACACAGAGCGAGACCAAAGAACATATAAAACGAATTGAATGAGGCTTCTTTTGAAACGAAGAAAACGGAACCAACTCATCACAATGCAATTTGACCTAGAGAATCGAACAACAATGAATAGGAAAACGAAGCCGCTAGGAACAAATGCTAAAAACAAACACCATACGACACTGGGAACGATGATCAATGAACAGAAATACTAAAAAAGCAGAACAAGAAACTGTACAAAGACAGTTTTGAAGAAAGAAAAATTAATTTACAATCAGTAAAGAGCGATTCAGTTTTCTAAGAACAGCAAAGTTACAAACCACCAGAACGAAATATAGGAGAACTTGAGACCTTCCTTCAGCAGAGAATAGACAAACTTCAACAACAACGATGCAATCATGAAGACAAACACGGCAAAGTAAGTCCACAAGTCTCAAAATAAAGAAAGTTGCCAAGAAAATACACGAGCTGTTACTATAATAAAAATCTAACCGGCAATATAAGATCTAACATCAGCCATATTGACAATGAATCTTTTACAGCTGGTCTCTCTCTCTTACATTTTTAAAGAATGCAATAACCACACTCATACTAAGACAGAACATCACCATCAGTATCCACTCCTCAGATCAATGACGATATATATAAAAAAAAAAAAAAGAATCTCACCTATTTTCTTTGGAGAAAATTTGCCATGGAATGAAAATATTGCAACAAAACTTTGTTAATAATTCATACCATCCAAAGGAGTTAAGTGTCAAGCAATACAGAGGCATCAATCACATCAGCAACAACCATCAGATAAGAAGGATATAGCGGTGGCAATAGGAAACTGAAACCAATGTAATATCATACTAAGAGACTGTTCGATGTGTTTGACAAGTTCTGCATGAAGGATGGAGGATTAAATGTACAACATAACAGACCCAACCTTTCAATTCTCCTCGTGAAGATCCTGTCAAACACCATGGAACATAAAGAACGGCAAAACTAAACGAAGAATCATTGAATCATCACGATGAGCAAACACTACAACGCAAGTGTGGCGTCCCACAGGGAAGCTCTCTCTCACCCCTGCCACCACAGACGTGCATATATAAACTGCTGAAGGAGACGGTTCCATATCGTACGCCGATGACACCACACCAATAATGAAATGCGAAGGAAAAACCAAAACTTCGGGGCGAAGAAAAACAACACGCTATTGATAGAAGCAAAGAATTAGGAAAAAGAACAGACGACTAAAATCAATCAGCAAAAATTCCAAGTCATGCCATTAGCAGCAAGAAAGCCAGAACCGATGATGAGGTAGCTAAGTGCTTTCTTACCTATCATGTGACCTTGACATTTGTCAACGCGCGTGCGCTTTTCGTACGCTTGAAATCTCGTTACGGCAGACTGATCGCATTAATCGATGAAAACTTGCACAACTATCATCATTATGCAACACGCAGCCCCAAGGCAGCGCTACACTTAAGAGGCAGGGACGGGATGGGCTCCTTTGAAGCGGAAAGATACGTACGCTCTTGTTTTGTCAGCTGACGATGATACAGCTTCGCCAAAAGTGCCTCTTCACCAGGTACCATAGATATCAAACATATTCTCACCCAATATTGATTCGGAATGATTAGTAAGCAATGGTTTGGGAGGGTGCCTTATGAGGCTGATTGTTTCGACTGTTTATGTAATATATTTTGAAAATCATTTATATATCATCACATTTGGATAATCTGACTAGTCACTGAATTAACAATTCCGGCAATTTGTCTTATCACTTTAGGAAAAGAATTAATCTTTTTATAATTAACTTGCGGTTACAGTGGGAAAGGCTGACTTATGATAAACTATGGCATAATCTTTGCAGTTGTGACAACGCTTAACTGAGAAATTTTGATAATTTCAGTATCAAAGACGGGATGCAGCAAACAAGTCACTTGTACAATTAAAACACTCCATTCCATGAAGAGAATAAACAAAATTGTACAAAAAGGCTGGCCTGACGAAGTCTTGCACACTCACCTATAGCAATCCCCTTGTCAGTTAACAGTATCAGCGCAAAAACTACTCTTAAAACAAAGCCCAGGAAATCAGTGACCACACACTCGTGAAAATATCCAAACTCCATAAGAGAAAATCATACTTTCTAGTATCATTAACACGAATTCACGGGTGAGGCATCTAGGAATGAACGCTATCTAGAACACGAGCTACATACACCAAGCTCAAATTGAGACTTGCAGAAGACAATACTGGTGACCAGTACAACTTGACATGAAGTCGAGAGCCACATCTCGCACTTTAAGAACATGCCACCAAACCTTATACAGGAAAATCAAGAAGAGAATATTCAACTAAGACTAGAGTAACAGGTCAAGAGAAACGAAGAGAAAAGGAAGAAGTATAGAAGCGAAATAAATGATTGGAAACAACTTACAGAAAGCCACAAAGAACACCAACCACGAGGGCATACTACCACGCGCGCTCTTTGCACTTGCCATAATACAAAAAGAATACAGAGGAATTCAAAAAGCAACAGACCACTGGGTCCCTTCGAGGCTGTTTGTGATAGTATAAGAAACATGAAAATCATAGATTAGTGTGGGAAGAGTAGAAATACGTACATATCAAAAACTGGAAAAATATTTTTATAAACTTTCCTCTTGCTAAGGATGAACAAAAAGTACTTTGCTTCTTCGAGGTTAAACGTTTGCCCACGAGTTTTTCAATCATTACTAAGAGTGAAATCACACGAAAATATCCTTATACAAGTCGTTAGAGCGAGACTACTGAAGCCTTTTATAATTTTGAATATCTGTATCAGATCACCTCTTAACATTCTCTTTCCTAAATAGAATTGATTGAAGTCGTTCAGTCAGATTTCATATGATTTGTTTCTCAGTTCGGGAATTGTCTTGGTAGCTCGTCTCGTTTCTGAACTCTCTCCGTCTTTCCTAAAGTGGGTGACCACTACGGACCACAATATTCAAGATGAGGATTCTGTATGAGTGACTTTTAAAGAGTAAGGATTATTTCCCTGAACTTTAGATTCGTTAACCCTACCTGTAAATTCAAGAATCTAGTTCGCCTTTTTTAACCGCTTGTGTGTACTGTTTACTTTAGATCAACAGAGATCGTTACAACTAAGTCTTTTTCATGTCACCTTTTTTTCCAGTTAAGTAAAATTTGTACGACAGCTTGCCTTTTCATTTTTACACCGACATGTAAAACTTTGCGCTTACTGATATCAAAATTCATTTGCCACCTGTGAGTCCAGTCCATCATCAGTCTGTTTATGTCCGTTTAAAGTTGGAGACACTCAATTTCTGTTGTATATTATTTCCTTAATAGCGTCTGCAAATTTCGATATCTTAAAATGTATCTCATTATCAATATCATCAATGTATATAAGAAGCATAGCCGGTTCCAAGACTGATCCTTGTGTAACACTGTTTGTTTAAACATACTGAGGCTTGAACATTAACTCCAATCTTTGTTTACGGTCAGTTAATCAGTTTCCTAATCACTGAAGTACAACCACATTTATACCATGTGACAACTTTAATTACTAACATTTGATGTGGAACTTTATCGAATGCTTTTTGAAAATCTGGATGAATGACAACTGCTTTACTTTTATCATACTCGCTGAAATGTTTAATAAAGTTTGTCAGACAGGAACGATTGCAGAGTCCTGTACTACTCGTTGGTCCTCTAAATAGCTTACAATCTTGTCCCGAATTATGGTTTCCATAAATTTACCTGCTACTTGCGTTAAGCTGATTGGACGATTACTTCCAGGCAATGAATTATCATTATTACGTTTCTTGAAAATGGGTTGTACATTAGCAAGCTTCCATTCCTCTGGAAGGTTCCAACTAGTAAGTGACTCTGAAAACAGTAGTCAAGGGTTTAGCTATCATTATTCGCCTTTTTCATTGTCCTCGGTTAAAACTTATCTAGACTTGCTGTTTTATTTATTTCATTTCATATAGTGCTGATACTATACCTTTTATGTCCATGTAACGCAAAATGCTGTTCTATCTTAGCATTGGAAAGGGATTAAGGACATGAGCTGTAGCTTCAGCTGTAAATACAGATAGGAAAAAGAAATATCTTTGCCATGTCTTCGTTGTCGTGAACCAAATCACCATTTTCTGTTATACAATTGATCAATTGATTGGGTAATGACTCTTGTTTATGACACATATAAAACTCCTTCAGGTTTCAGCAATATACACTTCATCCTGACGTTTACTTTGACAAAGTCTCTATTTTCAATCCGAAGACTTACATAATTTTCTGTATCATGCTGGTTACTGGTCTCTTCTAGCTTCTTATGTGCAGCTTTGTTAAACAACAGACACTTCTTTATGTCATCGGTCCTCCATTTTGGATTCGCAAGGTAAAAATACCTTTTACAATGAGTTGGCACAAATGATCCTTCCACTGCTTTGAACGTTTTACTGAAGTCTACTCAAGCTACGTCCATATCGCTTTCATTAATTATATCATCCCAAGGTCGCCTGTCACGAGCAATGCGAATATCTTTAAAGACTGCTTGTCTAAAATTTGATATATTTTCTTCACGGCTCTCATGTTGACCAGCATTACAGGCAATGTTGAAAGTAACTCAAAAGTAATCCGCCGGTGATCACTCGCTCTAAACTCTTCTTAGACTTCAACATTGTGAAAGATCCTCATCTGTAGTTAGAACCAAATCTAATGTGTTCTCGTCGCGCGTCGGTTTCATCAACTAATTGTACTTCGGCATTATCAAGCAGATTTACAGATTTAGGTAAAGCCCACGCCTCTAGCTACTGGAAAGGGAATCTCCCCCTTAGATAATAATGATACGTTAAAATCCCCCGCTACGATTGAATTGTTGTTATTGCTCATTTATGCTATCTGATCATGTAGTCTTTCGTCTACCTCTGGTGTCTGTGCTGGGGGCCTACAAATTAGTCCTACTGTTATTTTGATCCGAACCTTATCTTTGCTATCTTCAAAAATTAAGTCGATTTTATGATCTGCAACATTTTTCAGCTTAGGATTTTGATGAGCTTCAAAATAGAACGAGAGACTGATTCCTTCTTCATCTGTAGATCCAAAAAGAAATCCTCTTTAGTATGTCTGGTTGGTCGTGGCCTTTAGTCTTTGTGCGTGTGCGTGTGTTGTGTGTGTGTGTGTGTGTGTGTGTGTGTGTGTGTGTGTGTGTCAACAGATGGTATAACTAGACTCCGCCTGCTTGTTTACACGAGTGAAATGTGACGAAAGAGAATAAAGTCTCGTCAATGAACATATCGCTCTCAAGGAGTCTATCATTTCCTTGCTTCTGACAGTAGCACAGCCTTAAAGTTGCATGGGTCCTGAAGCTATATCCTTCTACAACTCCAACTACTACTACCACTAATACTATGAGCAATGATATTATTACCATCATTATGCGATAATAATGCTATAGATGGGTCTAACCGTACTATCCACCTGCTTCTGGTTACACCACGAGCAAAAGGACATTTAGCAGGGCTAGATTATCATCAATGGACAAAAAGGAGTACAGTCTCGTCAAGTAACTTCTCACTCCAAGAGTACATTACTTCCTTGCTCCTGGCAGTCTTGGAAAAGAATCCATTGAGAGAAATTTATATATATATATATATATATATATATATATATATATATATATATATATATATATATATATATATATATATAAAGAGCAAGGGAGCAAGGACAAGAGCAAGGGAAGGAGTAGCAATACTCCTGAAACAGGAGTTGTGGGAGTATGTGATAGAATGTAAGAAAGTAAATTCTCGATTAATATGGGTAAAATTGAAAGTTGATGGAGAGAGGTGGGTGATTATTGGTGCATATGCACCTGGGCATGAGAAGAAAGATCATGAGAGGCAAGTGTTTTGGGAGCAGCTGAATGAGTGTGTTAGCGGTTTTGATGCACGAGACCGGGTTATAGTGATGGATGATTTGAATGCAAAGGTGAGTAATGTGGCAGTTGAGGGAATAATTGGTATGCATGGGGTGTTCAGTGTTGTAAATGGAAATGGTGAAGAGCTTGTAGATTTATGTGCTGAAAAAGGACTGATGATTGGGAATACCTGGTTTAAAAAGCGAGATATACATAAGTATACTTATGTAAGTAGGAGAGATGGCCAGAGAGCGTTATTGGATTACGTGTTAATTGACAGGCGTGCGAAAGAGAGACTTTTGGATGTTAATGTGCTGAGAGGTGCAACTGGAGGGATGTCTGATCATTATCTTGTGGAGGCTAAGGTGAAGATTAGTATGGGTTTTCAGAAAAGAGGAGTGAATGTTGGGGTGAAGAAGGTGGTGAGAGTAAGTGAGCTTGGGAAGGAGACCTGTGTGGGGAAGTACCAGGAGAGACTGTGTACAGAATGGAAAAAGGTGAGAACAATGGAAGTAAGGGGAGTGGGGGAGGAATGGGATGTATTTAGGGAATCAGTGATGGATTGCGCAAAAGATGCTTGTGGCATGAGAAGAGTGGGAGGTGGGCTGTTTAGAAAGGGTAGTGAGTGGTGGGATGAAGAAGTAAGAGTATTAGTGAAAGAGAAGAGAGAGGCATTTGGACGATTTTTGCAGGGAAAAAATGCAATTGAGTGGGAGAAGTATAAAAGAAAGAGACAGGAGGTCAAGAGAAAGGTGCAAGAGGTGAAAAAAAGGGCAAATGAGAGTTGGGGTGAGAGACTATCAGTAAATTTTAAGGAGAATAAAAAGATGTTCTGGAAGGAGGTAAATAGGGTGCGTAAGACAAGGGAGCAAATGGGAACTTCAGTGAAGGGCGTAAATGGGGAGGTGATAACAAGTAGTGGTGATGTGAGAAGGAGATGGAATGAGTATTTTGAAGGTTTGTTGAATGTGTCTTATGACAGAGTGGCAGATATAGGGTGTTTTGGTCGAGGTGGTGTGCAAAGTGAGAGGGTTAGGGAAAATGATTTGGTAAACAGAGAAGAGGTAGTAAAAGCTTTGCGGAAGATGAAAGCCGGCAAGGCAGCAGGTTTGGATGGTATTGCAGTGGAATTTATTAAAAAAGGGGGTGACTGTATTGTTGACTGGTTGGTAAGGTTATTTAATGTATGTATGACTCATGGTGAGGTGCCTGAGGATTGGCGGAATGCGTGCATAGTGCCATTGTACAAAGGCAAAGGGGATAAGAGTGAGTGCTCAAATTACAGAGGTATAAGTTTGTTGAGTATTCCTGGTAAATTATATGGGAGGGTATTGATTGAGAGGGTGAAGGCATGTACAGAGCATCAGATTGGGGAAGAGCAGTGCGGTTTCAGAAGTGGTAGAGGATGTGTGGATCAGGTGTTTGCTTTGAAGAATGTATGTGAGAAATACTTAGAAAAGCAAATGGATTTGTATGTAGCATTTATGGATCTGGAGAAGGCATATGATAGAGTTGATAGAGATGCTCTGTGGAAGGTATTAAGAATATATGGTGTGGGAGGCAAGTTGTTAGAAGCAGTGAAAAGTTTTTATCGAGGATGTAAGGCATGTGTACGTGTAGGAAGAGAGGAAAGTGATTGGTTCTCAGTGAATGTAGGTTTGCGGCAGGGGTGTGTGATGTCTCCATGGTTGTTTAATTTGTTTATGGATGGGGTTGTTAGGGAGGTAAATGCAAGAGTCCTGGAAAGAGGGGCAAGTATGAAGTCTGTTGGGGATGAGAGAGCTTGGGAAGTGAGTCAGTTGTTGTTCGCTGATGATACAGCGCTGGTGGCTGATTCATGTGAGAAACTGCAGAAGCTGGTGACTGAGTTTGGTAAAGTGTGTGGAAGAAGAAAGTTAAGAGTAAATGTGAATAAGAGCAAGGTTATTAGGTACAGTAGGGTTGAGGGTCAAGTCAATTGGGAGGTGAGTTTGAATGGAGAAAAACTGGAGGAAGTGAAGTGTTTTAGATATCTGGGAGTGGATCTGTCAGCGGATGGAACCATGGAAGCGGAAGTGGATCATAGGGTGGGGGAGGGGGCGAAAATTTTGGGAGCCTTGAAAAATGTGTGGAAGTCGAGAACATTATCTCGGAAAGCAAAAATGGGTATGTTTGAAGGAATAGTGGTTCCAACGGTGTTGTATGGTTGCGAGGCGTGGGCTATGGATAGAGTTGTGCGCAGGAGGATGGATGTGCTGGAAGTGAGATGTTTGAGGACAGTGTGTGGTGTGAGGTGGTTTGATCGAGTAAGTAACGTAAGGGTAAGGGGGATGTGTGGAAATAAAAAGAGCGTGGTTGAGAGAGCAGAAGAGGGTGTTTTGAAATGGTTTGGGCACGTGGAGAGAATGAGTGAGGAAAGACTGACCGGGAGGATATATGTGTCGGAGGTGGAGGGAGCGAGGAGAGGAGGGAGACCAGATTGGGGGTGGAAAGGTGGAGTGAGGGAGATTTTGTGTGGTCGGGGCCTGAACATGCGGGAGGGTGAGGGGAGGGCGGGGAATGGAGTGAATTGGAGCGGTGTGGTGTACGGGGGTTGACGTGCTGTCAGTGGAGTGAATCAGGGCGTGTGGGGCGTCTGGGGTAAACCATGGAAAGCTGTGTAGGTATGTATATTTGCGTGTGTGGACGTGTGTATGTACATGTGTATGGGGGGGGGTTGGGCCATTTCTTTCGTCTGTTTCCTTGCGCTACCTCGCAAACGCGGGAGACAGCGACAAAGTATAAAAAAAAAAAAAAAAAAAAATATATATATATATATATATATATATATATATATATATATATATATATATATATATATATATATCTTTTTTATGGTGGAAGCTCCAGACCTGGACAAAAGTCCACATCAGGGCCAGGCCTACATTGAATTATACAAGGGTTAATGAGAGGGAGGAAGAAAAGACAAAACTAATTCAGAAAGTTTGAAAGAAGTGGAAAACCTGTCTATTGTAAACCTTCTGGTCAGAAGTGTTAAGAAGGGCCTTAGTAGCCAGAGAGTTCCAACGTTTCGAAGTGTTGGGAAACGGTCATAGAAACGACCCACCCTAGAGTTGCTGCCAACCACCATACAATACTTATGTAACCAAGTCGCTTGTCGCGTATCACGCGATCTAATTAATGGTAGGGGTACACAAGCTGCTATCTCCTGGGAGAAAAAAATAGTAATGCATCTAAAACAGAGAAAGTGATCCAGCATTGCCACGTAGGACAATTTGGTCAAGTTAGTGTGGGAGGGTTGATAAGTCGGACTCAACTCTGTCTAGAGAGGATGCACAGCTATAGGCACTCTAGATGTGAGAGAAGTATAGATCACTCCTTACAATAAACGGGAAACTCTACAGAGGAATATAAATTTTGACAGTTTATTAAGAGGATGACTTAGCAATCTGCGTAATGTAGTTTAAAAGATGTTAGATGTTTCAGTGACACAAAGTATGTTCACTGTGTTACGTGGTGGAATCAAAAACTGCACCATCAGATCCACTCTACATGGGTTCCACATTTCTTGTGCTCTCCACAGGTGGAGACTTCCTTCATCTTCGCTCCCTAATCCTTGACGCACTTCCCTTGTTTTCATGAGTACTGTTTTCTTTGTCCATCTATTTGGTCACTTTATGAAGTAGAATGTCTTTCCTGTGAACACCACTAAGGTGTTTTTGGGGAAGGGCCAGCGAAACGCTTGACTGGTGGCTATTTACCTGTAACCAGTGTCTGTCATTTTCCTAGACTGCCTGTCGTGTCTCCTGCGGTTGGGTGAAGCGTGGTCGAAGTTCGATGTGGTGACCAGCGTGGGAGGGAGCATAGCACCCTGGTGGGTGGAGCTTTCAGCAACGAAGACAAGTGATTTTATGCTGTTTGCTACATTGTTCTTGGGATCTGTTTATCAGAAATTTTATAGTATGAGCCTTGTGTCTCCATTTTTCGAAGATCGTCTTTCCCTTCCTGTCTTTCTGCTCCAACCACATTAATCCACGAGTTTTTCGTCCACTATCTCAAATAGAATCGTTAAGAGCCAGTGGCCTTGTTGCTGTTTGAAATCCATGTTACCCAATTGTCTGCCTCCACAGGTGGGTCTTGGACTGGACTGGTAGGTTGTTCCTCCGGTCAGATGAGTTACCAGGAAAAAAAAAAAAAATTGCAGCCACCAACATTCTTCCCGTCCTTGGTTCTGAGCCTCTGGGTCTCACTACACTGGTTTATATGCATCATTCAGTTCCCTTTTGTGGTTTCGAGTGGTATCATTGAAACACATAAGCTTAGTGAACATCATATATGCATTCAACAAATTAGAGAAAAAAAAATAAACGTTTTTTCAAAGATGACTTCTTTTCTATATACTCATTTGCGGTAACTGAAAACAATATTACATGACATGTAAAATTTGAGACTTCGAAGATAATTCCTGCCGATCTAAATGAAAGGGAGGTCCAGGTAGTCGAGTTAATGGCCCATTCCCCGACCCCTGCAAATTTAAGACTTACTCCTATAACCACATTTACCCCATAAATGTCTGTCTCTGCTGCCAGCGAAAGGGAGAGTTCAAATGGGTAGTGAAGTGGACCCTTCCAATACCCCAGCTAACTCAAGGAATATCCAATCCCTTAAGAGAAATCCCTTTTGGATTAAGCTGTTAGCAGCAGCCGGACACGGTGGTACTGCAGTCTTATTACACACTAAAAATCATGTGATTTACAATGAACATCTATACCAGGCTGCCAGAACAATGTTTCCAGCTAAAGTCTATCGCCAACATTTATTGCTTCTTGACTCCAGCATATTCTACTCGCACCTAAATAATTCACCAGTTTCAATCTTCTTCAGAATCTTCTTGAATTTTTGTCATTCTATATCTGCCCTAATCTCGGGGCCACAATCAAACCATTTAAATCTCGTTTAGGTCTGATATTAGTTTGTATTTAAGTTTGGACAGCCAAATGCATTTTAGCTTAGTATCCGGTAACTTAAATATCACAACCCCCCGGCTCCCCTCCCAATTTCTTATCCAGTAGGATCCTGTAATTTTTTTCTTTACTTCGCTGCCGGTTTCTGGGCTAGGCAACAGCGCCTTGACAACTGAAAGCAAAGGTCACTAGTAGGGTGATTAATAAATCACCGCTCCCCATAAGGGAGAAAAAAAACTAGCCAGCTCAACAGGCCACTCTGATAAGCTGCGAAACTTTTAAGATTTCTGCCGCAAACCAGAGGATCCATTGGCGGGTTTATTGTAATATACTTATGTGTTTATAAATTTATCTTTATTCTATATTGAGCAATTAGAAAAAAAAATCATTTCACAAAGCGAATAAAAAAAAAAGGTAACGGAAACAGGTAATTGGCAACTTAGTAGATGACAGAAAATGGGATATTTTCACCATAGACATAATTACATTTCAAACAGGTTCTTTGTCTACAGCGATATCACCTCGAGTAAAGATACCTTATATATGCGAGACGTGACGCGACTTGTACAGAATCGGGTATTGTTATAACCCAAGTACTGTGAAAGAACTTGATGATACGGACAAGCCTTCATTTGATATCAATCCAGTCTGGTGATTATAACAAGGGTTATCAAACAGGTTGAGCACAGGAATGTGGAAAATTGCCTGCAATTAGAGGTTGAGACTCAGGCGCTGAACCCCTATGGGCGCTCGCAGGAAAGGGGGGGGGGCATTGCTCCCTCCTTCCTCATTACTACAACTTTACACGTTTGACATGGTCTTTGGCATAGACTTTTGAGCCGACAAGAATATCCAAAAATATGTAGATATGATTGCATCAAATATCCAGTCAGATGTATTTTGTGGGGGCCTAAATTGCAGAAAACTCCATGCATACATAATATTCGTGAATCTCCATATACATGCTTATCGTAGGTTCCAGCTGTTATGTAACACGATGTGTACTCAATATCTTAATACACTGTCGCCAACAATTATGAAGTTTAAAGCACACGTCTTGTTGACCTGCTTTTCATTATCCCAACGCAATTTCGGCCCCTCACGTGTCCTTGTCAAATGGTAAAAGTTACCAGTTAACAAGGGCCGGTGAAGGGTCGAAATTGTACTTGAATGATAAAAACAGTCTCCAATAATTGTGGTCTTTATCTTCACCGTAATTAAATCACGTATTTCCAATAATCTTTTGCGAAACTTTAGTTCTGTGCTTGCGTTTAATTACACAGATATTTAATTCAGTCTATCGCCTTACATTGTATAACTGGCTCCCCTACATTATACATACATGCTTTGTCCCACCCTTTGAAAATTTTCAGTGGGCGCCCATGTCAACCTTTCCTACAAAGCGTTAAAAGATATTGTCAAGAAGAGTTAACCAGTCAAAACTACATGTGACATAACGTGCAGTGGGAAAACTAATAACCAGTTGACCATATACGAAAAATATGGATTTCCATGGTGTAGCAGTTATTGATTGGCCGCCCGGGACTGAGATCAGGGATTCGGACGCTTTCAGCAGTCGGTGTTGGTGTATGTGTGTGTGTGTGTGTGTATATATGCATATATATATATATATATATATATATATATATATATATATATATATATATATATATATATATATATATAATACATATATATATACATATATATATATGAGAGAGAGAGAGAGAGAGAGAGAGAGAGAGAGAGAGAGAGAGAGAGTGAGAGAGAGAGAGAGAGAGAGAGAGAGAGAGAGAGAGAGAGAGAGAGAGAGAGAGAGAGAGGTTTCACAAGTGGGAGAGGATATGTGGATCAGGCGTTTGCCTTGAAGAATGTATGTGAGAAATACTTAGAAAGACAGATGGATTATTTGTAAGTAGCATTCATGGATCTGGAGAAGGCATATGACAGAGTTGATAAAAGATACTTTGTGAAAGGATCAGGCGTTTGCCTTGAAGAATGTATGTGAGAAATACTTAGAAAGACAGATGGATTATTTGTAAGTAGCATTCATGGATCTGGAGAAGGCATATGACAGAGTTGATAAAAGATACTTTGTGAAAGGTATTAAGAGTATATGGTGTGGGAGGTAAGTTGCTGGAAGCAGTGGAAAGTTTTCATCAAGGATGTAAGGTATGCGTACGAGTGGGAAGACAGGAAGGTGATTGGTTCCCAGTAAATGTCGGTTTGCGGCAGGGGTGCGTGATGTCTCCATGGTTGTTGATTTGTTTATGGATGGGGTCGTTAGGAAGGTGAATGCAAGAGTTTTGGAGAGAGGGGCAAGTTTGCAATCTGTTGTGGATGAGAGGGCTTGGGAAGTGAGTCAGTTGTTGTTCGCTGATGATACAGCGCTAGTGGCTGATTCGGGTGAGAAACTGCAGAGGTTGGTGGCCAAGTTTGGTAGAGTGTGAAAGAAGAAAGCTGAGAGTAAATGTGAATAAGAACAAGTTAAGGTTCAGTAGGGTTGAGGAACAATTGGGAGGTAAGTATGAATGGAGAAAAACTAGAGGAAGTGAAGTGTCTCAAATGTCTGGGAGTGGATTTGGCAGCGGATGGAACCATGAAAGTGGAAGTGAGTCGCAGGGTGAGGGAAGGGGGGAAAGTTCTGGGAGCGATGAAGAATGTGTGGAAGGTGAGAACGTTATCTCGGAGAGCAAAAATGGGTATGTTTGAATGAATGTGGTTCCAACAATGTTAAATGGCTGAGAGGCATGGGCTATAGATAGGGTTGTGCGGAGGAAGGTGGATATTTTGGAAATGAAATGTTTGAGGACAATATGTGGTGTGAGGTGTCTGATCGAGTAAAAATGAAAGGGTAAGAGAGATGTGTGGTAATAAAAAGATTGTGGTTGAGAGAGCAGAAGAGGGTGTATTGAAAATGGTTTGGTCACATGGAGAGAATGAGCGAGAAAAGATTGACAAAGGGGATATATGTGTCAGAGGTGGATGGAACGAGAAATGGGAAACCAAATTGGAGGTAGAAAGATGGAGTGAAAAAGATTTTGAGCAATCGGGGCCTGAATATACAGGAGGGTGAAAGGCGCGCAGGGAAGAGAGTGAATTGGAACGATGTGATATACCGGGGTGGACGTGCTGTCAGTGGATTGAACCAGGGCATGTGAAGGGTCTGGGGTAAACCATGGAAAGTTTTGTGGGGCCAGGATGTGGAAAGGGAGCTGCGGTTTCGGTGCATTACACATGACAGCTAGAGACTGAGTGTGAACGAATGTGGCCTTTGTTGTCTTTTCCTAGCGCCCCGGGGGGGGGGGGGGGGTCATGTGTGGCGGGGAGGCGACGAGAATGTATGAACGTAGCAAGTATGGATATGCACAAGTGTCTATATGTATATGTCTGTGTATGTATACTTATGTACACGCTGAAATGTATAGGTATGTACATGTGCGTGTGTGGGCGTTTATGTATATAAATGTGTATTTGGGTGGGTTAGGCCATTCTTTCGTCTGTGTCCTTTGCGCTACCTCGCTAACGCGGGAGACAGCGACTGAGTATAAAAAAATAATAGGAGGGGGGGGGGGGGGTCTTTGAACAGGGCATTCACTTGCTCGTTCCGCCTCATCTAACATGATAAAAAAATGTAATGGCACTTTTTACCTCTCCTGCAAGGCACAAGGACACGGGTCAAGAGCAGTGTTGCTCGAAGCTAATGAGAAAGTCTTCCATGATAGGGTCACTCGACCAGCCTGACAAATTCCAAACTAATTCAAGTTATTAGCTGCAGACTGACGACAGACTTCTACAGATAAAGGAGAAATGGAAGTCGTCGTGCTGTCTGGCTTGCATTAAATTAAAAACCTACATAACCCACGACCAGTCCTACACTGCATGGTACTTCATTCCTGCCAAAGTACCCGATCCGTCAAGACAGCCTATCCACAGTTACATCATCGCCTAATACAGCGATTACCCAAAACACAGACAAAAAGTATCGCGGATTTGTAATAGAAAAAGTATTGATTTCAACAAACAAAATGTATTCGATGAAAACCAAATCATGATTCTCAAAGAGACTAGAATAATCATGATGATAATTCATGTGTAATGATATGTTATTTGTTATTATACAGTATGTTTTGTTATTAGCATCTTTGTTTTGCTGCCCCCTTCTAGATATCCTTCCGCAGTCCTTTCTAGCTGCTTCGTTGTTTCACTGTTATTCTTATTGGTTTTACACATCCATTATTAAACAACGGACATTATTACCGCAGCCTATGGTGTTTCCATAGCTTCCACATAATATACACTTCCAGTACTAAACAACGAACATTATTACCGCAGTCTATGGCGTTTCCCTAACTTCCAGATGATTTCTGGGTATTTGACGTGGGAAAAGAATTGCAGAGCTTTGGCCGTAAACTTCAACAAACTACATAACCAGCCGGGGCCCCGCCAGTCCCACAGCCCGTATTGGGGCGCACGTGCCAGACCAGCGTAACTTAACCTACACTTGGCGAATTGGATTCCAGCGTGAGAATCTAAATATAACTATAACATTTCTGGTAATATAGGCAAAGTTATGCCACTGCATACATGTTGTAGTTTGATAATTAAATCACTGTAGGTGTAAATCTTACGGACAGAAAGTGCGTGTAAGGTACAGTTTAGTCTTGATGCTTAAAAGAATTTCATATACGCTATAGCTTTATCGAGCCCGTAGAATCAGACACACGGACAAGTTAAATATAAGCTTTACTTCAGTAATAATCTGATACATTTCCACTGCGTCCGATCCCTTGTCGATAATTTCATGAATATTACCGCATATGAATCTCGAAAAGAATGCTGTCAAACGTGCGACTCATGGTACAAGGCCACAGTTCAGAGGTACAAAGCCATTTTTCTCTTATTTGAGGGAAATCGCGTTAAATTGTTACGTATTAAGGACGTACTAATTACGTCACGTTACCCCTTTCATTTGATAGAGCAATGATTACAATAAGATTTTGAATGGTGTGTTTCTGTATAGTTCACTTATCGTGTCCTGTCGTAACTTCACTTTATCGAAGTATATTTGAAAAGGAAATGACGCCATGGAAGGACGCCATGGAAGGACACCCGCAAAAACGTCTTTTTGGCTGCGAAATTCGGAGTCAGTGCCATCGAGTTCGCGACAAACTCGGAGTTTCGTGTTTCGTTACGAGTCATCGGAACCTCTCTGTCATATCTACGGTGTGCCCAGTCTTCCTTGGGGCCACGAAGACTCGATAGTGGAATGGACGGACGTCTGAGAACTTACGCCAAGGAGCGTTGAGTATGAAGGAAAATCACCCGTACATCGATGAGGTCCAGTACAAACTGGTTTCTTTCCCGATTTTACACTTTTACACTTGTCGTAGGGTTCAGGCGAAGACAAGAAACTATTTTTAGTCTTTCCCTTGTGCCTCCTAGTGTCGCCATGGTTGGTTCCTTACGACTAAAGAGGTGAATCAACTAAAAAGAGAAAATCAAGATACTTCAGTTTCTTATGTTCCACATTTTTGTTGTCCAACATTCGTTTCCTTCACTAATACGATCCACAAATTCGTTAATTCAAGTATTCGATTGAACGCTATCCACGGGGTCAACGTCTCTTTCATAGACGCTGAAAGGTTGAGTGACCAGCAAGGGTAACGAGTCGAAGGCACGAAATTCAAGTGGATAACGCAGTGGTTACACTGCTAGCACCTAAAGCAAATTATTCACCAGCAAAGACTAAACAAAGATAATGCAACATCTAAAAACAGACGATATCAAATGATATAACAGGTTCATTATTTTTGGCGTCAATAGTAAACAAATAGATTGTGGTTGATGCACCGGTAGCGAAATGGCCCTTATTGAAGAAACTACTGAAACTGAAGATTGTATCCACTTGCATGATTATCATATAAGTCAAACATCTTACGTAGCGAGTGTTGAGAAACACATTTTCATTCGCCAAGAAAATCGTCGCTGGTTTTGTCCATACTGACAATATAAATGCTTCAGGTTACAATAACATACATTCTACAATGATCACAGATGCTTTCAGTCTAATGCCTCTTGCATGTTTTACGGCAATCCATTCAAGTTAATGCTTCTTCATGACTTTCGGAGAGGCAGTCGTGACTCTAGGATTATCAACATTCACTAAAACTAGTATTCTTTGTTAAATCTCTGCACCACACTCACAAAGCTTGTCAGGAATGTTGTTGGATAATGAGGCTCAATTTCTGAAGGAAAAGATGCAATATCATTCAAGTAAACAGCAGATAACGAGGGCGAGGAATTCCCTCCCTATCTTACACCATTATTACATGGGAGCATACCGGAGGGATTTTTATACCCATCTTGACACATGACTTGCTGTTTCCATACATCTAGTATAGGATGACATCACTAATGAATCAAGAGGAAGTCGTCTATCTCTGCACAATACTGTCAAGGAATTCACAAGAAATAAGCTTAGCCCTGCATAATGACATCAGCACTCAGTACAAAGGAAGTTAGCCTAGTCGTAAAATGATAATCTGACGTAATTCTCACGTAATACATGGGGAAATCAGCCTAGTTATGCATCATGATGTAATTGAATTCATTGGACAATGGCCTGTTAATGCATGACGACATTACCGAGTAAAACATAAAGAATTATCCTAGTCAAGGACGTCAAGATGATGACATCTCTGTTGATGTATTGTGACTTATGTACAATTCATGCTCCTTAATCTTTTTATAGTCAAGTTACAGGAGTTGAATACACGAAATTACCATATTTCTTAGTTTATCAGTGCTTTTGCGAATGTCAGAGAAGGAAAAACAAAATCCACACGACACTAATATCTGTTATAGAACGCCTCGGTAATTATTCTATTCACTAATACTCAGTTTGGAAGTTTCCACAACTGGTTGTTTAACACCTTTAAAACTCTAGAGCAAATAAAAGAATACTGTAACTGAAATTGGGCATTACCAAATCCTTTTTTTTTTGTTGGTATATCAAAACTTATTACGAGACTTTTTTTGTTATTGCCAATGTCTTGAACAAACAACAGAGGTGCAGCGATCCCTAGAGGTATGGGTTTTTAGTACTAAAACCTTAATTCGTGGTGGGGATAGTGAATCCAATTTGTTAGAGTGATTTGTCCGAAGACCAGAGACTGTAAAGAGGTAGTGACATCCCGTGGTGTGGTGAGAAGTCACTACACCTGAGGCGGTGGAGATTTCTTTCCAGCGTGGGTGTTCAGTTCTTAAACCTAAGGTGGCGTTTGAGCGGTCGATCCACTCTCTGGTGTGGTGACTCGTGCTATTTGACCTAATAGACACAATAGGTTCCTTCTTGCAAAGTTCATTGGTGTCAAGTCCTCGAGATGGAATTAAAATTCCTTCCATGTTTTGTTTTCAGTCCCCAGTCCTCAACTGGTTGAGAGTCCCACTGGTTCCTACACATTAGTATGGCGATCGTGCATCCCCTTTGACGTGATCAAGACCCACTACCCACGGCGATGAGAAACCTACGACGGTATTTTGTCGGTAGGTTTCTACCACTTTTTCTATATGATCAGCTTTCATGTTTGTGTTGTACTTGTTGGAGAGGTGTAGTGAAAAGTCACCTACAGCAAGTATTATCAACTGAGACGGAACTCGCTTCACAGAAGTGCATCATTCCCCAGCTTATGGTTGCAGGGCAGCCTTGAAGGTACAGGAGCAAAGGAGTCAAAGGCTGTTGGTCGGTTCCTGACTTTACCTCGTAAAGGAAGAAAACACGAGCAGGTGTGTACATGTATATTAAACTTAGTTTGATATATCAGGTTACGTCAGAATTGTTTACTTCTACGTCGTAATAATTCACTTCGCACCAGAATGCTTTATTTTATGCCGGGAACTTTTGTTCTACGAAAAACATTCTTTATACGTCATGGTGTTCTATTCTACGCCAGTGTTTTATTTCAAGCAAAATCATTTTGATCTACACAGAATAATATGATCTATACCAGAATTATTCATTGTACGACAAGTACGACACAATGTTTATTCTACGACAGTATGATTTATTCTATGCCTGACTGTTTTGCTCTTCATAATGTTTTGTTCTCTGCCAGAATATTTTGTCATACACCAGAGCGTTTTATTTCATTACACCTGAGAATACTTTGATCAATCAGAATACACGACTGCACTGATCATTAGCTGACTTTTTTTTTTCCTTAATTCTATTCTGTCTATTAAAGATGTTCATTTCCATCAAGGATGTCTACTATCCCCCTCCCCCGACCCCTTCCTCCTATACAGCTAAAACAAGGGATAAGACTATCTTCCTCAAGCAGTCAAGTCCATTGTCTAACATTTTCTCCTAAGAAGGTGTATAGGCTCTTCAGCCGGGGAACTGTTACTACCTTCCCTTTAAAATGGACGTCTATGGTCTGCCGTCACAGTCTCCTTCGGAGGAGTGCTCTAAGTTCACGATCTGTCTCCCTCCCACCATGGCCTAACACACTTCACTCCAGCGAGTAAATCCATAACCTGACACAGTTGTCCCCCTGCGAAAAAGTCTACGGTTCGCCAATGTCTCCTTCCAGCAAGCAAGTACACAGTCTGACTCTGCCTACTTCCAGCAGGCGAGTCCACTGTCTGATTCTGTCCCCCTCCAGCAAGCAAGTCCACAGTTTGATATCCCCCCTCCCCCAACCAAGTGAGTTCATAGTGTAACATCATATCCCCTCCAGTAAGCAAGTCCACACTCTGACACATGACCCTCTCCTGCCAGTATGCCCAACAGACTAATACTGCTCCCATCTAGCAAGCAAATCCAGTTTTATCTCGTCCCTCTCCGTCAGGCAAGTCCACAATCTGATTTTGCTCACTTCCAACAAGCAAATATACATTCTGATGCTGCCCTCCTTCAGCAAGCAAGTCCACAGGTTTAGACGGCCCCTTCTAACAAGCAATTCCAGTCTAATACCCCCTCCAGTCAGCAAATTCACGACCCTACACAGACTCTGCAACATGAGAGTCCTAGATCTGACACTGTAACCTTCTCCAGCAAGTGAACAAATCCACGGTGTTATACAGTCCCCCTTCAGAAAGTGAGGAAGTTCACATTCTGACACTGCCCTACCCAACCATTGGAACAGAAGTCCACAGCCTTGCACTTATTACCTCCAGCAAGCGACTGAATTCACAGCTTGATAATGTGGCCTCCAGCATGTTAAACCAGGTCTTGATAATGCATACCGGATAAATACCTACAATCATCTGGTGACAGTTACGTCTTTAATCCACTCTAGTTAAAGATAATGGGAGCCACTTATAAGAGAAAGAACCTGTTCGTCGAGAGGCCAGACTACACGGGACCGGAGTGATCATGTGACCTTTTAAACTCCCTAGTAATTAACCGTCGACCATCACCTTAAATGTCTATCATCAGCTCTGTCAACACTAAGGCTCAAACCTCTCTATCATATGATCTTTGTTTTCGGAGAATAGCACTTCACGCCTCACTGTGTGCTCTATGATATGAAGCAGAATAAAAAAAAAAAAAGACTGGAGGATGATGATGAAGCAGACTCGTTCCTAGAAAACGTGACAGTTCAAATCACACTCATTTCTGCCCTCTTCATAGTCAATGAAATGCTCCTTAAATATCTCACTTTCCTAAACGCTTAGAATACTGTTCTATTCTTTCTGATTACCAATGTGGTTCACAGTGCAAGGACCGCTGGCTATGGTCTCTCTCTTTGATTCATTTTTACCTCAGAGATTTTGATGAATATCTTCTCAGGACCTTCTACATCTCCAAAGCATTTAACAAGTTGTGACATTAGTCTTTGCTTTTTGAATTTCCTCATTTTGTTTTGTTTCATTTTCTCCGTTCTCCAAATGATGGCTTCCTCGCTGCAGTCTTTCCACTGTGGTAGTCGTTAATGGAATGACTTCTGCCTCGTATCTTGTCAACTATGGCGTCCCTCAGGACTTTGTCCTATCACCTACTCTTTTCCCTCCATAAATGATGGTCTCTCCTCAGCCGCGAGAGCTTTTCACTTCTTACACCTGTGATCCTAGTCTATGTACTATGACTCTCATCCCTTCCCATCCTGATTCCGATACTCTTTTTTTTTCCGGACTGAACGTACTGCCTCTCTTAATGCGGACCTGTCCAGAAGCGACTCAGACTTCGAGTAGTAACAACTTGACTGAACTCAACAGGGCAAAAACGAGGTTTCGTTTTGTCTCTTCCTGCATCTCGTTCATTTCTTACTATCAAAATTTCATAACACCATAATACAACCTTACAATAACATAAACATGTTGAACCTAACCATGCCATCTACACTATACTGGAGACCTCGCGTGATTAATATCAACTTCTGCTTCTCAAAACAGGGAGTGTTATAAAGATGCCGAAATTATTTTTCGTCTGAGCAGATGATCCAGAGAACTCATAAAGTCCAGCTAACGTGGCTGGGGTGGCTCTTCTTCCACTTCCCTCCCAGCCACAGTGGAATCAAAAGCCTTCCGCCATATCAACTCTCCTGTTAGAACCTCTCTATAACCATCCCTTTCCCTCCCTTAAGATGTCGATGTCCTCTTTCTGCTTTACAGACACTGTTTCAGTCACTGCTCTCGTACTCTGTCAGCGTGTGTCCCATCCGCTAACGTGTGAACCTGCTGCAACTAATAACCACTTATTCAACATACATCTCTTTCCGTGTTTAATAATGAAGAAAAATGGAATTCATATCTACACGTATATCTTATCCCCATGTAGGGTAATAAGCAGCTGATGAGACTATTGGAGAGTTATCAGTTTGTCTACACAGCCGAGGGGAACGTGTTAATTCGATCTTTACAACCTAGTAGTACATCCCACTCCAACCCCATTGGGTAATGCTGTCAACGAAGGTGAAAACCATGGCAGGCCCAGCTACCTGCTAGTGGAGGACGATTGGCTCAAGAAATGCTTGTCAAACCTCTAAAATCAGAACAGAATACGTGGTTACATGATCCAGAATGATCATGGACAACGCATTGAGCATGTGTTCACGGCGGTTCGTCCCTTGAGCGCAAACAGTACGATCCCTGATCACGACGGCACCGTCCTTGCGCACGATAATCTGGCCTTTACCTTGACCCTCAAGGATCAAAAGTCATGGCACCTTACCGAAAGGTCGTGCCATCGCCCTTAAGGAATATCCAAATCCAAAATCACAACCAAAGGAAATGTATGCATATCAAGAGAGAGAGAGAGAGAGAGAGAGAGAGAGAGAGAGAGAGAGCTTATGGAAGTGATGCAAGACAGAAGACTGGATGCTGCTCGACTGTGGTTAGCAATATTATCTGGAGAGGGAATAAGCATAATATTTGCCCATAACCATGTCTTCTATAGAAAAAAATACATAGATCGAGATGGCTTTAAGGTGACTCAGAAATGTATGAAAGAACGGGATACCTGGATCCAACAAGAGATAAAATTGTAACTATACGTTAAAACTGGAAGGTAAACATGGTACAAGATTCACATAAAGTACACGCACCAAAACATGATCTACCACATCAAGACGAGGAGCAATAGGCAAGCTGGTCTTCAAGAGACAAAGAGATGCTGAGCCACAGAGAGAAAACACCATTATAAACTGGATAACTGACATGCTCGTGCGAGTCAGGCTACTGAGAGAGAGAGAGAGAGCGAACTAGCGAACTCACCGACACGGTGTACACAAAACCAATCCTCAGTAAAGGATGCATATAACAAGCATCTTGGAAGTTAGTCACAGGCTTTATGTGGATAACTTACCCTGCAGCAAAAATATCAATATAGATGTCTACGACGGATCTTTTTCTAGCTAATTACAAGTTTAATGCATAATGTTAGAAGTATACAGTGTGTATCAAATGATTCAGACCACAAACTGGTGCCTCATAGACTAAAAACTCAGACACTTAGAAGATGGGAAATATACTGTCAAGATAAAGAATATTATAATAGTAAACCTAAAAAGTGAAGGGTGTGTACAAGAAGATCCGATTCAACAAATGACAGAAATACTACGAGGGAATCATGGAAATGAGATGAAATAGCAAAGAATCCAATTCAAGCCGTTGATAGCTAGAGCTACAGCTGCATTAACAGATATTTCAAAATGAAAATAACGTGTGGTAAGAAGACATAGACAATATCATGATGGACATAGGGCATGAGAGAGGCAGTAATATTAAAAAACGCTTTAGAAAATGGATAAAAAAAAAACAAGACGACCAGACGAGAGTAACAGTTATGGATGAAGAGGCAGAGGCCGAGAGAAAATAAGGCATGTGCATAGGAAAGTCAGGGATCAATACTGAAAAGAGTGTAGAAACTCTTAAAGGGAACAATATACATTACATATAAGAAAATATCGTAGGACCAACTCATATAATAAAGGATCAAGATGGTCCATATTTACTTGCGTAACTAAAGGAGACTGAGTTGGATTGGAAAACATAATCTAAAGGAAAGGTAAATGAACCAAAATAATATTGTGTAAATCAGACTGTTAGGCTAATCCAGGTATCAACCAGGAAAATACATCAAGAAATCTGGGAGATCCTTAAAAAGATGAGAGAAAGTCGCCCAACGATGACGAAAAAACCTAAAAAAAACAAAAAATCAGATGATCAGGTACACCTCTAATTTATTGTCGTACACGAGACGTGACAGATGCCGGAAGAATGAATGAATGATGACGTTGCTGTGTGATTCACAACGTCTCCGGCTACAACACAGTAGTCCACCAACGATCTGGCACCAGCGGTGTAGCACGTCTCGTGTACTTGCATGTTGACCCCAGCGGATGGGGTGGTCAGCGACCTCATGATGTTTTCTCTACTTTTGGTAATATGATGGAGACACTCAAGCCGCGGCCTGAAGCCGAGGTTCTGGTCGAACCACACCCCAAAATTTTGGTGGGTGTCGACCTAACTCACCGGCGTTTCCCAAACTGTCCGACTTCGCAGAGCAGAAGGTCCTCGCTCTTGTCTTGGTTGGAATGATCTTGAGACCCAGCCTGTTGCACTCGTTCTAAACCAGCTTAAGTGCGTGTTGGGCGTTGGCAAATCTCTTGAGCCCTCGCACTATCAACTGGAGATCAACTGCGTAGAAGAGGAGCTTAGCCGTTGGCCAAAAGGGGAGCTTCACTAAATTCTCCATCAGGACGTTGAAAAGCGTTGGGCTGAGGGTGCCTCCTTGTGGGGTACCATTCCTTGGAATCGTACTCGTTCTTGGCGGTGCGTCAGGCAATCCTGGATCCACCCGATCAGCCTCCCCTGGACACTTTCCTCGGCTAGTCTCTAGTATTACCAGCGACTGGTTAGCTCGAAGGCTTTGTCCAGGTCCAGGGAAACCTCTAAGGCCGGCCTATGGCCGGCTTGTCGTCTATGGTACTTCGTATCTCCGCTATGTTGTCTGCCGTGACGGTGTTTTCCGTGTAGGCGAAGATGTGAGGGAGCGGGGGACTGAATTTTCACTTGAGCCTGTTGAGAACAATCCTCTCTGCCGTCTTTGTAGGGCAACTGAGGAGGAAGATAGGTCTCGGTTTCTCTGGGCTTGGGAATGGGTTGGATGTCTGCCTTCTTCCATTCCAGTGGAAGTCTATGTTCCGTCCATAAGGCTGTAATGACTTGCACCACTGCCTCGTGTCCAGCTTTTCCAATGTGGAGTAACCTGGAGTACATTATTCACTGGCTCCTGGCGCCGCGTCCCTGCTCAGTTTCGCGCTTGGTTTAGTTCGCAGTTGGTGAAGGGCCTGTCGATTATGTCTTCTGTGTTACATGTTTCACGTACGCGGTCTGAATCGTTTGTGTCTCTTCTGCAAGTGTGGGCAGGTTTTGAGTGGCTGCTCGGTCGAAGAGTCCCGCAAGCCTCTCTGCCTCCTCCCTAGGACCGGGGCAAGTCGGTGATGGCAGTACGGCAGTGCCAGATGCCCTACTGATCTGGACCCACATCTTACCGAGGAAGGAGAGCTCTCCAAGCTCATAGCACCACTTGAGCCCGCTTGAAGTGGAGCTCTTAACCTAGCGCATTATGAAGACTTAGAAAGGAAACCGGGAAACATTGGAAAAATGAATGATAATATCGGTAATAAAAGATGCATATGACCGCTACAAATATAGAGCGAAAATTCAGGGAAGGGAATATGGCACTGTTCAAACAGGAATCACGACGAAGGTGTACTCTACCGCTATTCTTTTCTGAACATTTTATGGACAAATAGAAAAGACGTAACCAAAATAACGACAAGGATAAAGTGTCATTTTACAAATGATGTTGCTACCTTAACAGGTTCAACGGAAGACATCCAGACAGTAATTGTTAGAAAGAAATACGTTAAGGTAATGAAAATGATTATAGGATATTCTAAAGACATGGTTTCCTGGAGAAACCCAATTCATTGTCCCTGTTCAATGTAACCTGGTCCGTAACTCAAGAATATCAACACGTTTCATTCTTCCCAAGTTCAGCCTAACCTAACCCGCCTTCTCTTCTTCCCTGCTCATCATTCAACAGGAGCTACAAGAAAAGGTGCAGAAACAGCCCAGCATGATCATTCTGGTCCATTTTATTTCACTTATCATAAGACCCTCAACTCACTGATCCTCCCAGGTCTAAGTATCACTTAAACCACGACCGACAGTTTGGGAAGTAGTACCGCACCACTCCCTCCGCAATAACCACTTATCACACGAGATCCCTCGTCCCCAGTTTGCAGTTCGGCACCACAAATGCATCGAGCGCATATAGTTCGTACAAACCGCTACAACAATAACCCTAACCCAACTAATGTATACAAACCTCTACTCTAATGTGTGTGTAAAATGTCTTGTAAATCCTCGTTCATACTATGTGTGGTTTCTTAATGCATTTCCTAACTTGGCCTGCAATTTATTCAGTATCACGTTAAAAAAAAACTGTGTACCGTAACTGTATATACTCTACTGATTCCTTGTTATTCAATCTTTGCATCAACCTTCAGAAGACGCCACGTCAATCCCCAGGGCATGGAGACAAACGAGTCAAAGCATCACTAGCAGAGAATCAGCACGACCACCACATCCTCAACTGAGCACTTCACAATAAGCAACAACATCCGAAGTAATAAAAGAGAATCTTTTATGGCCTTGCTAGACTTGCTGGTCAGTGCTGATGTCGTACTTCTGGTACCACTTTCACTTCTATAGGAACTATGGGAATGTTGCTACAAGGAGTGTTATTTCTGATACGTGCTCTAGTAAAGGCAGATGTGGTAATAAAAATTGAATTTGAAGTAGTACAAGCACAAATGAGAATTATGGAAATTTTGATTGTAATGCCACGAATATCACTGCTAATAATACTAACGGCAATATTAACAACACTAGTAGTAGTAAATGTCGCATCATCAGAATAGCAACGGTAGCCCAGCTATCACTTTTAAGAGGAACAAACTCAATTCTAATATTACTAGCTTCCTTATAGGTAAAGTCAGGCTTGTACCAGTTACAAGAATAGTATTAGTGATAACAGTGAGAAGACACAGTAATAAGCGATGGTATCAACCATGCAGTAGCAAGCAAATGGTAATTCAAGGAGCAGTATCAACAATTTTCGGGTCAAAACGACGGCACTGCTTCTACGGATACACCTCTTCAATAGACAGTCTATTTGCCTCATAAGAACAATTACTGGCGAGGTACAAATCAGCTGCTTTATCAGTGACATGCTGGTGATCCTTTACATTAATGAGGCAGAAATTCATTGGTTCATATAGCTGAAATATAACAGCCAGAAACAGAACACAGCAGACGTTTACTTATCTATATCTGATCTCGTCTCCCAACTTAACCAGATATTCACTTGGGGCTGCATATTCTCCCCTTTTATATCATCACGACTTGTTTTTTATCATAACCTAATCAAAAATCAATATCTTTGTGCAGCAGCTTCACAGATACTCTAATGACCAAAGTGTTGATAATAAGGGCAAATGAATAAGCCTTCTTGAAAACACGAGAAATCTACAAAGATCTAATGGTTGATCTAAAACGATTTCTATCAACGACCGTCTTGTACTCACATTGCCGTAAATTTGCGTTCCGATCATGCTTTTTATATCTGTTCATCACTGGATGGGTATTTTACCTTCTGAGTTTGAAAACAAAACAACAGTGTTAACAGGCTCGTTGCCAGAGGATTTCCAAGGGAGGGTTGGAGATCATTTTTGATTCCGAGATGCATTTTAGGAGTGATTGTATGCATACATATATCACTATACAGTATTACGCAAAATACTATGTTTTAAAGCCTTCAAATGTAATAACTGTCTGGAAGCTAGAGAATGCTGCTATGTCAAGGCCAAGCTGCTTCAAAGTGTCCTAAAAGGTTCATCAGTGAACTTAATAATTCAAAGAAAGAGAGTGAATCACATAAAACAAACAACTTATGTTACTGAAGGGTAATGATTTTATAAAAAGATTCCCATCACCGTCCCCTTAGTTGTCGTAAATACACGGACTTGACACATAAGCCAAAACTATCCAGCTAGACCCATAGTAAGCTCAGTTGGTTCAGTCACGCACAATATATCAAAATGGTTCGTTTCATAAGCAACAAATATTCAGTTAAACTTAATAATCTTCAGGTTAGTCACGATTTCAAGCTAATAAACTGTGATGTGTCATCCTTGTTTACAAAAGGTTTAGTTGATAATCTTATACAATAGCTAGTGGAAATATGGACACCATTGATTTACCCGTTTCAAACTATGTTTCTTGAGTTGAAGAAACTGTGTTACCAAAGACTATACTGGAAGTCAGTGGAGACTATCATGCTAAAAAAAAAATACAAAGAAATACCAGGGAACTCAAACAGCAACATACCACTAGGTCCCTTCGAGGTTGTTTGTGATAAGAGGTAGATATTAGAAACTTGCAGATCAGTGAGGTAAAAAGAGGAAGGAATACAGACAACTTCAAGAATAACCTGCAAAATGTCAGCGACTAAAGAGGCGCAGGTAATGCAAGTCGTGGACTTGAAGCGTTATATTTATCACTTTATTTTTCTTATTCGTATCTACTGCACTGCTTTCAAGCCTTCTAACTGGTATGTTAGCAATCCTGCTGAAGAACAAGTACTTTGTCTCATTCGAGGCAAGACGTTTGCCCGCGAGTTTGTATCCATTACTACGAATGAAATCAGGCGAATAAAGTCTTAAGAAGCTTGGCAGATCAAGACGATCGAAGTCCTTGTTAATTCTGAATACATTTACGAGATCACCTCTCCACCCTTTTTCTTCAAAGCTAAATAGATTCAAATAGTTCAGTCGGCTGTTATACGATTTGCTTCTCAGTCCGGGGATCGTTTTGGTAGCTCGACGCTGTACTCTCTTCATTGTCTGATTCTTTTTCAAGTATGATGACCAAAACTGAGGTATGTATGAGGTATGTGGCCTAGTAATGAGGATCTATAACATTTCTATCCTTGCTTAATGATTTAGTACTTTCGATCAAATTTACTAAGGGATTAGAAAATCATTGAATGATTCCATTATTAGGTTGCCCGATTCACAGGATCAGCAACACAAACGTTTAAGATCAGCCTATACAAAAAAATCGACCAATGTTTATCCATTTATCATTCTGAGCAAATGTTAAATCAATCAGTATTCTAATCCATATTCCTTTGTGCATGATGAATATGCATTTCTCAATTCATAAGGTGACTGAGAATGTTTATAATAAAGGGCTAAAGTTAAAGTATTCGAGCCCCTTCTTTGACGAATCTCAATATTGCAAAGAAACCCTAAACCTTCTCACGATGCCCAATAAACTTTCAGTTTCGCCCCTTTAGTGATGATCTTCCCTTTGTTCTCCAATTACGTAAAGCACTAAATGTCAATGGGGCCTTCAGCACCACCAGCGCAGTTAAGAATATTCCCATCAAAACCCCATCAGGATATAGAGAAATGTGCTTCATAAGGGACTGGCTGATAACGATCTTTCTGTTAGATTTAAACAGCATAAATATTATGTGAGGACGGGACATGTTCCCTGCGCCTTGTTAATGTACATTAGAAATAATGACCACTGTACTGAGAGGACGAATTCTTCGTGAGCTAAATCTTGTAACTCTCTGATCAACAGAAATGTCACCGAACCTTCTCTCAAACATACAAAGACGCAACATGATATTTGTGAAGGAGTCTATAAACCGGATGGCGTTGTCGTAGGTAAATCTTTCAAACAGCTTTATTAGTTATGACCATATAACAAATTTCATGCCTAGCCTTCTGCAAGAGGCCAGACACATGACTGGGAATAACACATATCCAATTATCCATATATACTGGTTGCACACCATAACTTTTCGTGTGATTTTTTTCTCGTGATCATATATATATATATATATATATATATATATATATATATATATATATATATATATATATATATATATGTATATATGTATATTTTTTTTTTGAGAAACTGCAGAAGCTGGTGACTGAGTTTGGTAAAGTGTGTGGAAGAAGAAAGTTAAGAGTAAATGTGAATAAGAGCAAGGTTATTAGGTACAGTAGGGTTGAGGGTCAAGTCAATTGGGAGGTGAGTTTGAATGGAGAAAAACTGGAGGAAGTGAAGTGTTTTAGATATCTGGGAGTGGATCTGGCAGCGGATGGAACCATGGAAGCGGAAGTGGATCATAGGGTGGGGGAGGGGGCGAAAATTCTGGGAGCCTTGAAGAATGTGTGGAAGTCAAGAACATTATTTCGGAAAGCAAAAATGGGTATGTTTGAAGGAATAGTGGTTCCAACAATGTTGTATGGTTGCGAGGCGTGGGCTATGGATAGAGTTGTGCGCAGGAGGATGGATGTGCTGGAAATGAGATGTTTGAGGACAATGTGTGGTGTGAGGTGGTTTGATCGAGTGAGTAACGTAAGGGTAAGACAGATGTGTGGAAATAAAAAGAGCGTGGTTGAGAGAGCAGAAGAGGGTGTTTTGAAGTGGTTTGGGCACATGGAGAGGATGAGTGAGGAAAGATTGACCAAGAGGATATATGTGTCGGAGGTGGAGGGAACAAGGAGAAGAGGGAGACCAAATTGGAGGTGGAAAGATGGAGTGAAAAAGATTTTGTGTGATCGGGGCCTGAGCATGCAGGAGGGTGAAAGGAGGGCAAGGAATAGAGTGAATTGGAGCAATGTGGTATACCGGGGTTGACGTGCTGTCAGTGGATTGAATCAAGGCATGTGAAGCGTCTGGGGTAAACCATGGAAAGCTGTGTAGGTATGTATATTTGCGTGTGTGGACGTATGTATATACATGTGTATGGGGGGGGGGGGGGTTGGGCCATTTCTTTCGTCTGTTTCCTTGCGGTACCTCGCAAACGCGGGAGACAGCGACAAAGTATAATAAATATTTTTTTTTCATACCATTCGCCATTTCCCGCATTAGCGAGGTAGCGTTAAAAACAGAGGACTGGGCCTTTGAGGGAATATCCTCAACTGGCCCCCTTCTCTGTTCCTTTTTATGGAAAATTAAGAAAAAAATGAGAGGGGAGGATTTCCAGCCCCCCGCTCCCTTCCCTTTTAGTCGCCTTCTACAACACGCAGGGAATACATGGGAAGTATTCTTTCTCCCCTATCCCCAGGGATATATATATATATATATATATTGATGGAGAGAGATGGGTGATTATTGGTGCATATGCACCTGGGCATGAGAAGAAAGATCATGAGAGGCAAGTGTTTTGGGAGCAGCTGAATGAGTGTGTTAGTGGTTTTGATGCACGAGACCGGGTTATAGTGATGGGTGATTTGAATGCAAAGGTGAGTAATGTGGCAGTTGAGGGAATAATTGATATACATGGGGTGTTCAGTGTTGTAAATGGAAATGGTGAAGAGCTTGTAGATTTATGTGCTGAAAAAGGACTGGTGATTGGAAATACCTGATTTAAAAAGCGAGATATACATAAGTATACGTATGTAAGTAGGAGAGATGGCCAGAGAGCGTTATTGGATTACGTGTTAATTGACAGGCGCGCGAAAGAGAGACTTTTGGATGTTAATGTGCTGAGAGGTGCAACTGGAGGGATGTCTGATCATTATCTTGTGGAGGCTAAGGTGAAGATTTGTATGGGTTTTCAGAAAAGAAGAGTGAATGTTGGGGTGAAGAGGGTGGTGAGAGTAAATGAGCTTGGGAAGGAGACTTGTGTGAGGAAGTACCAGGAGACACTGAGTACAGAATGGAAAAAGGTGAGAACAATGGAAGTAAGGGGAGTGGGGGAGGAATGGGATGTATTTAGGGAATCAGTGATGTATTGCGCAAAAGATGCTTGTGGCATGAGAAGAGTGGGAGGTGGGTTGATTAGAAAGGGTAGTGAGTGGTGGGATGAAGAAGTAAGATTATTAGTGAAAGCGAAGAGAGAGGCATTTGGACGATTTTTGCAGGAAAAAAATGCAATTGAGTGGGAGATGTATAAAAGAAAGAGACAGGAGGTCAAGAGAAAGGTGCAAGAGGTGAAAAAGAGGGCAAATGAGAGTTGGGGTGAGAGAGTATCATTAAATTTTAGGGAGAATAAAAAGATGTTCTGGAAGGAGGTAAATAAAGTGCGTAAGACAAGGGAGCAAATGGGAACTTCAGTGAAGGGCGCAAATGGGGAGGTGATAACAAGTAGTGGTGATGTGAGAAGGAGATGGAGTGAGTATTTTGAAGGTTTGTTGAATGTGTTTGATGATAGAGTGGCAGATATAGGGTGTTTTGGTCGAGGTGGTGTGCAAAGTGAGAGGGTTTGGGAAAATGATTTGGTAAACAGAGAAGAGGTAGTAAAAGCTTTGCGGAAGATGAAAGCCGGCAAGGCAGCAGGTTTGGATGGTATTGCAGTGGAATTTATTAAAAAAGGGGGTGACTGTATTATTGACTGGTTGGTAAGGTTATGTAATGTATGTATGACTCATGGTGAGGTGCCTGAGGATTGGCGGAATGCGTGCATAGTGCCATTGTACAAAGGCAAAGGGGATAAGAGTGAGTGCTCAAATTACAGAGGTATAAGTTTGTTGAGTATTCCTGGTAAATTACATGGGAGGGTATTGATTGGGAGGGTGAAGGCATGTACAGAGCATCAGATTGGGGAAGAGCAGTGTGGTTTCAGAAGTGGTAGAGGATGTGTGGATCAGGTGTTTGCTTTGAAGAATGTATGTGAGAAATACTTAGAAAAGCAAATGGATTTGTATGTAGCATTTATGGATCTGGAGAAGGCATATGATAGAGTTGACAGAGATGCTCTGTGGAAGGTATAAAGAATATATGGTGTGGGAGGCAAGTTGTTAGAAGCAGTGAAAAGTTTTTATCGAGGATGTAAGGCATGTGTACGTGTAGGAAGAGAGGAAAGTGATTGGTTCTCAGTGAATGTAGGTTTGCGGCAGGGGTGTGTTTAATTTGTTTATGGATGGGGTTGTTAGGGAGGTAAATGCAAGAGTTTTGGAAAGAGGGGCAAGTATGAAGTCTGTTGGGGATGAGAGAGCTTGGGAAGTGAGTCAGTTGTTGTTCGCTGATGATACAGCGCTGGTGGCTGATTCATGTGAGAAACTGCAGAAGCTGGTGACTGAGTTTGGTAAAGTGTGTGAAAGAAGAAAGTTAAGAGTAAATGTGAATAAGAGCAAGGTTATTAGGTACAGTAGGGTTGAGGGTCAAGTCAATTGGGAGGTAAGTTTGAATGGAGCAAAACTGGAGGAAGTACAGTGTTTTAGATATCTGGGAGTGGATCTGGCAGCGGATGGAACCATGGAAGCGAAAGTGGATCATAGGGTGGGGGAGGGGGCGAAAATCCTGGGAGCCTTGGAGAATGTGTGGAAGTCGAGAACATTATCTCGAAAAGCAAAAATGGGTATGTTTGAAGGAATAGTGGTTCCAACAATGTTGTATGGTTGCGAGGCGTGGGCTATGGATAGAGTTGTGCGCAGAAGGATGGATGTGCTGGAAATGAGATGTTTGAGGACAATGTGTGGTGTGAGGTGGTTTGATCGAGTAAGTAACTTAGGGTAAGAGATGTGTGGAAATAAAAAGAGCGTGGTTGAGAGAGCAGAAGAGGGTGTCTTTAATGGTTTGGGCACATGGAGAGAATGAGTGAGGAAAGATTGACCAAGAGGATATATGTGTCGGAGGTGGAGGGAACGAGGAGAAGTGGGAGACCAAATTGGAGGTGGAAAGATGGAGTGAAAAAGATGTTGTGTGATCGGGGCCTGAACATGCAGGAGGGTGAAAGGAGGGCAAGGAACAGAGTGAATTGGATCGATGTGGTATACCGGGGTTGACGTGCTGTCAGTGGATTGAATCAGGGCATGTGAAGCGTCTGGGGTAAACCATGGAAAGCTGTGTAGGTATGTATATTTGCGTGTGTGGACGTATGTATATACATGTGTATGGGGGTGGGTTGGGCCATTTCTTTCGTCTCTTTCCTTGCGCTACCTCGCAAACGCGGGAGACAGCGAAGAAAAAAAAAAAAAAAAAATATATATATATATATATATATATATATATATATATATATATATATATATTTATTTATTTTTTATTATACTTTATCGCTGTCTCCCGCGTTAGCGAGGAAGCGCAAGGAAACACACGAAAGAATGGCCCAACCCACCCACATACACATGTATATACACACGTCCACACATGCACATAGACATACCTATACATCTCAGTGTATACATATATATATATATATATATATATATATATATATATATATATATATATATATATATATATATATATATACACACACACAGAGCAAATGGGAACTTCAGTGAAGGGCGCAAATGGGGAGTTGATAACAAGTAGTGGTGATGTGAGAAGGAGATGGAGTGATTATTTTGAAGATTTGTTGAATGTGTTTGATGATAGAGTGGCAGATATAGGGTGTTTTGGTCGAGGTGGTGTGCAAAGTGAGAGGGTTAGGGAAAATGATTTGGTAAATAGAGAAGAGGTAGTTAAAGCTTTGCGGAAGATGAAAGCCGGCAAGGCAGCAGGTTTGGATGGTATTGCAGTGGAATTTATTAAAAAAGGGGGTGACTGTATTATTGACTGGTTGGTAAGGTTATTTAATGTATGTATGACTCATGGTGAGGTGCCTGAGGATTGGCGGAATGCGTGCATAGTGCCATTGTACAAAGGCAAAGGGGATAAGAGTGAGTGCTCAAATTACAGAGGTATAAGTTTGTTGAGTATTCCTGGTAAATTATATGGGAGGATATTGATTGAGAGGGTGAAGGCATGTACAGAGCATCAGATTGGGGAAGAGCAGTGTGTTTCAGAAGTGGTAGAGGATGTGTGGATCAGGTGTTTGCTTTGAAGAATGTATGTGAGAAATACTTAGAAAAGCAAATGGATTTGTATGTAGCATTTATGGATCTGGAGAAGGCATATGTTAGAGTTGATAGAGATGCTCTGTGGAAGGTATTAAGAATATATGGTGTGGGAGGCAAGTTGTTAGAAGCAGTGAAAAGTTTTTATCGAGGATGTAAGGCATGTGTACGTGTAGGAAGAGAGGAAAGTGATTGGTTCTCAGTGAATGTAGGTTTGCGGCAGGGGTGTGTGATGTCTCCATGGTTGTTTAATTTGTTTATGGATGGGGTTGTTAGGGAGGTGAATGCAAGAGTTTTGGAAAGAGGGGCAAGTATGAAGTCTGTTGGGGATGAGAGAGCTTGGGAAGTGAGTCAGTTGTTGTTCGCTGATGATACAGCGCTGGTGGCTGATTCATGTGAGAAACTGCAGAAGCTGGTGACTGAGTTTGGTGAAGTGTGTGAAAGAAGAAAGTTAAGAGTAAATGTGCATAAGAGCAAGGTTATTAGGTACAGTAGGGTTGAGGGTCAAGTCAATTAGGAGGTGAGTTTGAATGAAGAAAAACTGGAGTAAGTGAAGTGTTTTAGATATCTGGGAGTGGATCTGGCAGCGGATGGAACCATGGAAGCGAAAGTGGATCATAGGGTGGGGGAGGGGGCGAAAATCCTGGGAGCCTTGGAGAATGTGTGGAAGTCGAGAACATTATCTCGAAAAGCAAAAATGGGTATGTTTGAAGGAATAGTGGTTCCAACAATGTTGTATGGTTGCGAGGCGTGGGCTATGGATAGAGTTGTGCGCAGAAGGATGGATGTGCTGGAAATGAGATGTTTGAGGACAATGTGTGGTGTGAGGTGGTTTGATCGAGTAAGTAACTTAGGGTAAGAGATGTGTGGAAATAAAAAGAGCGTGGTTGAGAGAGCAGAAGAGGGTGTCTTTAATGGTTTGGGCACATGGAGAGAATGAGTGAGGAAAGATTGACCAAGAGGATATATGTGTCGGAGGTGGAGGGAACGAGGAGAAGTGGGAGACCAAATTGGAGGTGGAAAGATGGAGAGAAAAAGATGTTGTGTGATCGGGGCCTGAACATGCAGGAGGGTGAAAGGAGGGCAAGGAACAGAGTGAATTGGATCGATGTGGTATACCGGGGTTGACGTGCTGTCAGTGGATTGAATCAGGGCATGTGAAGCGTCTGGGGTAAACCATGGAAAGCTGTGTAGGTATGTATATTTGCGTGTGTGGACGTATGTATATACATGTGTATGGGGGTGGGTTGGGCCATTTCTTTCGTCTCTTTCCTTGCGCTACCTCGCAAACGCGGGAGACAGCGAAGAAAAAAAAAAAAAAAATATATATATATATATATATATATATATATATATATATATATATATATATATATATATATATATATATATTTATTTATTTTTTATTATACTTTATCGCTGTCTCCCGCGTTAGCGAGGAAGCGCAAGGAAACACACGAAAGAATGGCCCAACCCACCCACATACACATGTATATACACACGTCCACACATGCACATAGACATACCTATACATCTCAGTGTATACATATATATATATATATATATATATATATATACATATATATATATATATATATATATATATATATATATATATACACACACACAGAGCAAATGGGAACTTCAGTGAAGGGCGCAAATGGGGAGTTGATAACAAGTAGTGGTGATGTGAGAAGGAGATGGAGTGATTATTTTGAAGATTTGTTGAATGTGTTTGATGATAGAGTGGCAGATATAGGGTGTTTTGGTCGAGGTGGTGTGCAAAGTGAGAGGGTTAGGGAAAATGATTTGGTAAATAGAGAAGAGGTAGTTAAAGCTTTGCGGAAGATGAAAGCCGGCAAGGCAGCAGGTTTGGATGGTATTGCAGTGGAATTTATTAAAAAAGGGGGTGACTGTATTATTGACTGGTTGGTAAGGTTATTTAATGTATGTATGACTCATGGTGAGGTGCCTGAGGATTGGCGGAATGCGTGCATAGTGCCATTGTACAAAGGCAAAGGGGATAAGAGTGAGTGCTCAAATTACAGAGGTATAAGTTTGTTGAGTATTCCTGGTAAATTATATGGGAGGATATTGATTGAGAGGGTGAAGGCATGTACAGAGCATCAGATTGGGGAAGAGCAGTGTGTTTCAGAAGTGGTAGAGGATGTGTGGATCAGGTGTTTGCTTTGAAGAATGTATGTGAGAAATACTTAGAAAAGCAAATGGATTTGTATGTAGCATTTATGGATCTGGAGAAGGCATATGTTAGAGTTGATAGAGATGCTCTGTGGAAGGTATTAAGAATATATGGTGTGGGAGGCAAGTTGTTAGAAGCAGTGAAAAGTTTTTATCGAGGATGTAAGGCATGTGTACGTGTAGGAAGAGAGGAAAGTGATTGGTTCTCAGTGAATGTAGGTTTGCGGCAGGGGTGTGTGATGTCTCCATGGTTGTTTAATTTGTTTATGGATGGGGTTGTTAGGGAGGTGAATGCAAGAGTTTTGGAAAGAGGGGCAAGTATGAAGTCTGTTGGGGATGAGAGAGCTTGGGAAGTGAGTCAGTTGTTGTTCGCTGATGATACAGCGCTGGTGGCTGATTCATGTGAGAAACTGCAGAAGCTGGTGACTGAGTTTGGTGAAGTGTGTGAAAGAAGAAAGTTAAGAGTAAATGTGCATAAGAGCAAGGTTATTAGGTACAGTAGGGTTGAGGGTCAAGTCAATTAGGAGGTGAGTTTGAATGAAGAAAAACTGGAGTAAGTGAAGTGTTTTAGATATCTGGGAGTGGATCTGGCAGCGGATGGAACCATGGAAGCGGAAGTGGATCATAGGGTGGGGGAGGGGGCGAAAATTCTGGGAGCCTTGAAGAATGTGTGGAAGTCGAGAACATTATCTCGGAAAGCAAAAATGGGTATGTTTGAAGGAATAGTGGTTCCAACAATGTTGTATGGTTGCGAGGCGTGGGCTATGGATAGAGTTGTGCGCAGGAGGATGGATGTGCTGGAAATGAGATGTTTGAGGACAATATGTGGTGTGAGGTGGTTTGATCGAGTAAGTAACGTAAGGGTAAGAGAGATGTGTGGAAATAAAAAGAGCGTGGTTGAGAGAGCAGAAGAGGGTGCTTTGAAGTGGTTTGGGCACATGGAGAGAATGAGTGAGGAAAGATTGACCAAGAGGATATATGTGTCGGAGGTGGAGGGAACGAGGAGAAGAGGGAGACCAAATTGGAGGTGGAAAGATGGAGTGAAAAAGATTTTGTGTGATCGGGGCCTGAACATGCAGGAGGGTGAAAGGAGGGCAAGGAATAGAGTGAATTGGAGCGATGAGGTATACCGGGGTTGACGTGCTGTCAGTGGATTGAATCAAGGCATGTGAAGCGTCTGGGGTAAACCATGGAAAGCTGTGTAGTATGTATATTTGCGTGTGTGGACGTATGTATATACATGTGTATGTGGGGGGGTTGGGCCATTTCTTTCGTCTGTTTCCTTGCGCTACCTCGCAAACGCGGGAGACAGCGACAAAGTATAATAAATAATAAAATAATATATATATATATATATATATATATATATATGTATATATATATATATATATATATATATTTTTTTTTTATTATACTTTGTCGCTGTCTCCCGCGTTTGCGAGGTAGCGCAAGGAAACAGACGAAAGAAATGGCCCAACCCCCCCCCCCATACACATGTATATACACACGTCCACACACGCAAATATACATACCTACACAGCTTTCCATGGTTTACCCCAGACGCTTCACATGCCTTGATTCAATCCACTGCCAGCACGTCAACCCCGGTATACCACATCGCTCCAAATCACTCTATTCCTTGCCCTCCTTTCACCCTCCTGCATGTTCAGGCCCCGATCACACAAAATCTTTTTCACTCCATCTTTCCACCTCCAATTTGGTCTCCCTCTTCTCCTCGTTCCCTCCACCTCCGACACATATATCCTCTTGGTCAATCTTTCCTCACTCATTCTCTCCATGTGCCCAAACCACTTCAAAGCACCCTCTTCTGCTCTCTCAACCACGCTCTTTTTATTTCCACACATCTCTCTTACCCTTACGTTACTCACTCGATCAAACCACCTCACACCACACATTGTCCTCAAACATCTCATTTCCAGCACATCCATCCTCTTGCGCACAACTCTATCCATAGCCCACGGCTCGCAACCATACAACATTGTTGGAACCACTATTCCTTCAAACATACCCATTTTTGCTTTCCGAGATAATGTTCTAGACTTCCACACATTCTTCAAGGCTCCCAGAATTTTCGCCCCCTCCCCCACCCTATGATCCACTTCCGCTTCCATGGTTCCATCCGCTGCCAGATCCACTCCCAGATATCTAAAACACTTCACTTCCTCCAGTTTTTCTCTATTCAAACTCACCTCCCAATTGACTTGACCCTCAACCCTACTGTACCTAATAACCTTGCTCTTATTCACATTTACTCTTAACTTTCTTCTTCCACACACTTTACCAAACTCAGTCACCAGCTTCTGCAGTTTCTCACATGAATCAGCCACCAGCGCTGTATCATCAGCGAACAACAACTGACTCACTTCCCAAGCTCTCTCATCCCCAACAGATTTCATACTTGCCCCTCTTCCCAAAACTCTTGCATTTACCTCCCTAACAACCCCATCCATAAACAAATTAAACAACCATGGAGACATCATACACCCCTGCCGCAAACCTACATTCACTGAGAACCAATCACTTTCCTCTCTTCCTACCCGTACACATGCCTTACATCCTCGATAAAAACTTTTCACTGCTTCTAACAACTTTCCTCCCACACCATATATTCTTAATACCTTCCACAGAGCATCTCTATCAACTCTATCATATGCCTTCTCCAGATCCATAAATGCTACATACAAATCCATTTGCTTTTCTAAGTATTTCTCACATACATTCTTCAAAGCAAACACTTGATCCACACATCCTCTACCACTTCTGAAACCACACTGCTCTTCCCCAATCTGATGCTCTGTACATGCCTTCACCCTCTCAATCAATACCCTCCCATATAATTTACCAGGAATACTCAACAAACTTATACCTCTGTAATTTGAGCACTCACTCTTATCCCCTTTGCCTTTGTACAATGGCACTATGCTCGCATTCCGCCAATCCCCAGGCACCTCACCATGAGTCATACATACATTAAATAACCCTACCAACCAGTCAACAATTCAGTCACCCCCTTTTTTAATAAATTCCACTGCAATACCATCCAAACCTGCTGCCTTGCCGGCTTTCATCTTCCGCAAAGCTTTCACTACCTCTTCTCTGTTTACCAAATCATATATATATATATATATATATATATATATATATATATATATATATATATATATATATATATATATATATATATCTTTCTTTTTCTTTCATACTATTCGCCATTTCCCGCATTAGCGAGGTAGCGTTAAGAACAGAGGACTGGGCCTTTGAGAGAATATCCTCATCTGGCCCCCTTCTCTGTTCCTTCTTTGGGAAAAAAAAAAAAAAAAAAGAGGGGAGGATTTCCAGCCCCCCGCTCCCTTCCCTTTTAGTCGCCTTCTACGACACGCAGGGAATACATGGGAAGTATTCTTTCTCCCCTATCCCCAGGGATATATATTTTTCTTTTTCTTTCTTTCGTACTATTCGCCATTTCCCGCATTAGCGAGGTAGCGTTATCAACAGAGGACTGGGCCTTAGAGGGAATATCCTCACCTGGCCCCCCTCTCTGTTCCTTCCTTTGGAAAATTAAAAAGAAAAAAAAAAAAAAAAAAAAAACGAGAGGGGAGGATTTCCAGCCACCCGCTACCTCCCCTTTTAGTCGCCTTCTACGACACACAGGGAATACGTGGGAAGTATTCTTTCTCCCCTATCCCCAGGAATAAGGGATATATATATATATATATATATATATATATATATATATATATATATATATATATATATATATATATATATATATATATTTTTTTTTTTTTTTTTTTTTTTTTTTGCTTTGTCGCTGTCTCCCGCATTTGCGAGGTAGCGCAAGGAAACAGACGAAAGAAATGTCCCAACCCACCCCCATACACATGTATATACACACACGTCCACACACGCAAATATACATACCTATACATCTCAATGTTTTTTTTTTTTTTTTTTTTGCTTTGTCGCTGTCTCCCGCGTTTGCGAGGTAGCGCAAGGAAACAGACGAAAGAAATGGCCCAACCCACCCCCATACACATGTATATACATACATCCACATACGCAAATATACATACCTACACAGCCTTCCATGGTTTACCCCAGACGCTTCACATGCCCTGATTCAATCCACTGACAGCATATACACCCATGCACACAAATCACACTGTCTGCCTTTATTCATTCCCATCGCCACCTCGCCACACATGGAATACCATCCCCCTCCCCCCTCATGTGTGCGAGGTAGCGCTAGGAAAAGACAACAAAGGCCCCATTCGTCCACACTCAGTCTCTAGCTGTCATGCAATAATGCCCAAAATCACAGCTCCCTTTCCACATCCAGGCCCCACACAACTTTCCATGGTTTACCCCAGATGCTTCACATGCCCTGATTCAATCCACTGACAGCATGTCAACCCCGGTATACCACATCGATCCAATTCACCCTATTCCTTGCCCGCCTTTCACCCTCCTGCATGTTCAGACCCCGATATATATGTGTGTGTGTGTGTGTGTGTGTGTGTGTGTGTGTGTGTGTGTGTGTATGATGAAACAATAGGGAAAAAACTAAGCAATTCCCTAATAAACCAATTAACAATCGCATGGTGTACGGCACCTGCACATGGTGCACCTAAATCGCAAAAAAAAAAAAAAAATTAGAAACATAATTGTTTAAAATTCGCATTTCCATATCAAGGGATGGTCGGAAACCACTTGCATACTTCTCTGATAAACTTGGAAAGTTCTGTTCGCCTAAGACGCCTGGAAGTCCAGTTCTTCCTTTGTTTATACCGCGGGGAGGAAGTTAATTAGTGTTACGTCACAATATATCAACAATGTCTTGGTGGTTGCCCTCAGATAGCATCACCATACCAGGAGGACAGACTTTTGTCGATGACGGTACAAATTATAACAATCAGTGGGTTGCTGAACCCCGGGTTTAGCCTGAACATAGTCTTAAAACAGCCTAGGCCTACCTATCCTCATCTTTTTCTATGTACGTCTACAACATATTTGTGCCAAGACCCATTCCCACTCCATGTGATCAGCTGTATGAAATATTCATGAGATTTTCTCATACGTACAGCACAAGTAAAGGAACTTTGGGTAATATGTACCGCAGATTTATGGCAAAAAGGTGTCCTATACTGTGTAATTCGGATCTGAGATGTTGAGTCTCTACGTTGCACATTCCCCAAGCACGGATCAAACCCATCATGAGATTACTACCACCTCAGGACACTACAGGCTCCAAAAGTAGGAGGTGTGGCACTCCGCATCTCAGTAGTCAGCTGACCAAAACTCGAAGACAAAGAGAGACAAACAAATGGGACAAGCAGTTGAAATCAACATCGTTGAAAAGTATTCTTTTTAACTCATTAAAGCTCTTTAGATATCAGGGTACATATTATTTGATCGACATTAACAGTAGGGTTTTACGTTTGTTCTCACACACGATTCCCTTCATACATCATCCTACACCAATGTTCGGTTCATTAGACAGGGCAATGAACGTGACAGGGTTATGTCTCAAAATGATCCTTCACCAACATAGGTTTCATTACAGCTGCTTGTAATTCTTAATTCAGAAAATTATACAGTTAATGATCAGTACGCCATTTCCCTACAGAGGAGAATACTGCAAGACTGACAATGATATTCCTGACACTAACAGATATCAACCAAGAAAAATGGATGTGGCCATTTTTTATCATCTTGTGACGGTCGGTGGTGTAACACTATGGCGTTTAGTTTGGCCTCTAGCAGGTTGAGCGCAAAGACTATGTACTTCATCGGTTTATTCTTTGAGTCCGTTCCTATTACAAGATGTACAGTTCGTGAGGGTGATGTTGGAGGGGTGACTCGGGTAGTTGGTGGGCTTTGGTTGTTGACTTTGGGAATCATGTGAGCTGTGTTATGCATTCCTTCCCTCCTCCATCTCTTTTCCCTGCCTCCCTCGTCCTCCTACCACCGCTATCTCCAGTCATCACCCACTATCACATCCCTCTCCCATACTCCTTTAATATATCCACTGCAACACAGAATATTTTAAGCCTCGACACATTTCTCGTAATGCAAAAACTTTCATCACTGGAAATAAGTGTAGGAACTGATGGGAAATCGTGATAAGAGATGTGGTTGCTGGTAATGGTACGGTAGATTTAAGTTAGAAGAGACTGAAGGACTGAAGTTGGGAAGAAGATGGCATTACAAAGAACGAAATAGAAAGAATAGTGATGCTTCTATAAAACTGAAAACCTTTGATTATAAATCGAGCGTTGAGTAATATGGTAAAAATCAAAGGCGAAACTGCTGTTGAATGAATCTGAAGTGTTTTTAGCATAACTGAAACGTGGGCACATGCCTGATGGCTTTACGAGGGCGACATTTGTTTAGCTGTGCAAAGGTAAAAAAAGGAAATGAAATAGTTTGAAGAGTTTACGGAGGAATGAGTCATCCAAGTAACGATGGCTAGTTGCATGGTGGTAGTGATAAACTGAGTTAAAGGCATTGCGAACACCTTTTTGGTGAAGAACAAGGTAAGTCTGTGAAGAGGATGTATGGATAAGAATGCACGCAGGCTTATCACAGAGAAAGCTCTTGAAAGAACATTTGCGTACCAATTAAGGATCTGAACAAAGATAAGATAAGAGCGTTTTACCAGAAAAGAACTCTGGTAAGGCTTGGCTTTCTACGTTTTATATAGGAAAGCTTTTTCAGTGAAGCTAGCGCATGTGCTGAAAAAAGTGGTGGTACAAGGGAGCCTTTTGGAATAGATGTGGGAATGTGTCTAGGCTGTGTAATGTTTAGCTGAAAAAAAAAAAATGTAACTGAATAGAGCGTACCTCAGCTGTTGCGTGCAGGTCATGTACTCACAGTCGAGTCAAAGGGTGTGGTGGGAAGAATGGAAGACTGCAATTAGTCTTGACAAGGTTACTACTGAAAAACCACCCCTGTAAGACGTTCTGCTGGTGGCCAAACTGTGGCCACTCAGCCCAAGAGCGTCTTCAACGTGTGGCCAGACTTGCCCCTTCGTATGCGTCTTCTGTACTGGATAACTCAAATAACCTATCTAATCTTTCTTTAAGTTCACGTTTACAATTCTAAAAGCTTTTCTAGAATTTGTAACTGGTATTCTTGAAAGAAAGAAATAACATTTTCCAGACTTTCGGCATCAGCGGACTGAACGATTTCGGTTTGCTCTATTTCCATTTCTATAAGTATATTTATCGACTTTTGTTAAACAAGAAAAGTGTTACACAGAATGAGATACATTCAAATACCAGCTCTGAAGACAGAAGATTCAAATTTTACTTGCACGAAGTCCACCAAAATCGCGGGATAGCTCATAACCACCGCCATCCTGAAGTCTAATACGTTTTTGGTGATAGCAATAATCCTTACCTAACCCCCAACTCTGGCTTACCTCAACGTAGTACTAGCTTATCTCAGCTAATCCCATATCTCACTTCAACGTAACCTTACCCTACTTCAACGTAATCCTAGCTTACCTCAACGTAGCCTTAACCTACCTAAGCGTAACCCACCTCGTGATATTTACTAGTAAAACCCGTCGTTCCAGACACTACAGCACACTGGGCGAACATCTGTAGACAAAATGACGTCTCATTAGAGCTACTAAATTTTATGTAGACAAAATGACGTCTCATTAGAGCTACTAAATTTTATGTACACAAAGCTATGATCCTGGTAGGTAAGATATGCAATAAATATTGTAGGTTTTCATTAAGCCGGATTTTTGGCAAGTTCGAGGACGGACAGCTGCTACAAATTTATCATCTAAAAGTCGCCAGTTCCAGGCGTTACCTCGCAAAGCTGATAAACGGCGAACAAAGAAAAAAAGTTTTAAATAAAAATCTGCAAGAAATTATGGCAAAAACCGCAGAAATAGCAGCAAGGACTGTGACTGGCTGCCACATCGCTTCCATCGTCAACTACTTGTTGATTGGGAGCCTGTAAACTCAAGCTCCACCTCCAAATCAATCAGGCCACACCTCTTTCACGGTAAGGCTCCGCCTACAGATTGCGTCAAGATTTGTAAAACGATCATCCAGAAAATATAATAAAAATAGCGAACGCTCGTCCAGACGGACATATCTTTTGCGTAGGTACTGTCACCCTGATCACTATAAAGCCTTGAACATTTGCTCAGAAAACACGTCTCTCGTGTACTACCTGTCACCCTGGTCACTTTGCAGTCTGGAACACTCGCACATAAGAACAAGTCTCTCTCTAGTACCTACTACTGTCACCATGGCCACAACAGTCTTAAACACTCGTCCAGAAAAACACGCGTTTAATTTACCTACATACTGTCACCTCAGTCACCGGAAGAACACGTCTCTCATGTACCTACTGACACCTCGGTCACGGTACAGCTTCGAACGCTCGTCCAGGGGACGTGCCGGGTATCTACCGCCACCCTGGTCACTGTACAGCCTAGAATATTCGTCAAGAAGAATACGTTTCTAATATAAACAGTCACCCTAGTCACTGTGCAGCACTAAACACCTACATAGAAGAACAAGTCAGTCATGCACCTATAGTCGCCTTGATCTCCAGTGCAGAAGAACAAGTCGTGTACCTACTGTCACTTCGATTACTGTAAAACCTTGAACTCTCGTCCAAAATTTTAGGAACATCAATCGTGAACCTACTGTAACTTTAATCACTACAAAGTTCAACACTCGTCCCGATGAACACGTCCCTCGTAAACCTACTGTAACCTTATCACTACACCTTTCAATACTCGCACAGAACATGTATCTTGTGCCTAGTCATCCTGGTCATTGTAAAGCCTTGTACTTTTCTCAAGAAGAGGACTTCTCCCTTGTATCTATTGTAACTTCGGTCACTGTAAAGCACTGAACATTCGTCTATGACACGTCTCCCATGTACCTACTAAGTTTACATTGGTCACTTCATAGCCTTGAGTATTCGTCCAGTATAACAAGTCTCTCTTGCACCCACTGTCACCCTGATCACTTTACTATGAACACTCAAACACTAAAACAAAAGATGCAACTATCTCAAATCCGTGCTGTCACCGTGGTCAGTGTACAGCCTCGAACACTTGTCCACAATAACGCCTTTCTCGTACATCTACTGTTACCTATGTCACTGTACAGCCTTGAACACTCGTCCAGAAGAATGTACCCAATGTCACCTTGATGACTGTAAATCCTTGAACACTCGTCCAGAGCAACACGTCTATCGTATTCCTGTCACCTCGGTCACTAAAGCCTTCAACACTTGTCCAAAAGAACAGGTCTCACGTTTACCTAGGTCACTGTAAAGCCTAGAACACTCTTCAGGAAGAAGTCTTTTCAGCTGGACCTACTGTCATCTCATTCACTCTACAGCCTTGAACATCCGTCCAGAACACGTCTCTCGTATATCTACTGTCATCCTGGTCAGTGTGCAGCCTTCAATTCTCGTCCAGGACACGTCACCCGTGGACCATCTATCGTCTTGGTTACTGTGCAGCCTTGAATATTCGTCCAGAATAATATCTCTCTCGTGTACTTGTTATCTAGGTCACTATGCTCCCTTTAACACTATGTAGTCCAAAACAAAACGCCTCTCGTGTATGTGCTGCCACCTCAGTCACTTTGCAGCTTTGAACGCTCTTCCAGAACAACTACTGTACTGCCTCCTTGATCATAAGAACATAAAAAGGGAGGACACTGCATGAGGCGTAGTGGCCCATGCTGGGCAGGTCCTGAGTCTCTATTCACCCTCCAACCAACCGCCTGAACCCATAACATTCAACTTTCGTTTAAAGCTATCCATAATCCTAGCTTCCACTACTGTACTTCGCAGCTTGTTCCATAAATATACCAACGTATTCCTGAACCAATATTCACCCACATCCGGCCTGAATCTATTTTTTTCTGATCTAAATCCATCATTTCTTGTCCTATTAGGCGGCCCATTCTAAGAGCTTTATTCATGTTACCTTTATTAATGCCTTTCACCCATTCAAAAACTTCAGTCATATCCCCTCTAGGCCTCCTCCTCTTGAGCGAGTGTAATTGTCTTTTTAACTTTTTTTTTCATAGGTGAGGTTTCTAATTAAAGGGATCATTTTTGTCATTCGCCTTTGTACTCTCTCTAAACAAACTATATCAACTGTAAAGTATGGAGCCCAAAACTGTACCACATAATCCAAATGTGGTCTCCAACGCAAGATAAAGTTGCAATAGTTAAGTTTTAATGCTGAGAGTCCTATTAATGAATCCTAACATCCGATTAGCTTTACTGCACTTTAATACGTTGTTGCCGAGGCTTAAGAGCCTTGCTCATCAGTACCCCTAAATCCCTCTCGCATTCTGTTTTACCAATATTATGATTGACAAGTTTGTAATTAGTGTTCCTGTCTTTACTCACACTAAGTGTTGTGTATCTATTTATTCTGAATTTCATTTTCCTTGTACCCGCCCATTCTGATAATCTAAGTACCTCTGCAAATTCATTGAATTTTCATTAGTTAATTACGGCCCCTATTCTTGAATCATCGGCAAATTTACTTAAGTTGCCAATTATTCCCATATCAAAATCGTGAATATATATAACGAGCAAAAGCGATCCCAAAACTAACCTCTGAGGAACGCCACTGGATACACTGACCCAGTCCGATGCAACTCTGTTGATGCATACCCTGTTTTCTGTCAGAGCCACGCCCTAATCCAATTAAATACACAACCTCCGATGACGTGTGCCGCTATTTTTCTAATCAAACCCTCATGATCACTCTACATCCTTAAAAACTTGTTCAGAATAACACTATATCTCGTGTATCAGCTGCCACCTTCGTCACTGTACACACTTCTCTCATAACTAAAGTCACCTCGGTCACTGTAGAGTCCTAAACACCTGTCTAAAACAACACATCTCTGTATCTACTGCATTTTGATCACTAAACCCTTGAACACTAGTCCAGAAGAACATGTCTTTCATGTTGCTTTCCTAAGTCGCTGTACAGCCTTGACCACTTTCCTAGAAAAAAGGGTTTGTGCACCTTGTCATCTTGATGACTTTAGACCCTTGAACGCTCTTCCGGAAGAACACCACTCTAGTGTACCTACAGTCACTTTAGTCACCTTGAAACCTTGAACTTCTCTCAAAGAGAACACGTCTCTGGTGTACCTACTGTCATCTCAAGTGACTGTACAGCCGCGAACGCTTGTCCAGAGGATCACGTCTCTCGTGTACCTACTGTCATCTCGGTCACTGCACAGCCATGAACACTCGTCCAGAATATTCTTTAACATTAACTCCATGATTATGATTTCCAAAATACCTCTGCATGAAAATTTTCCTGTCATGTCTTAATCATTTGATAGAAAAGATAATATCTAAAGGTACCTAATTATTTCCTTTCTCAACCTCCAGTATATTCACTACACATTGAAAGGTGATCCTACCATAAGTAAATTCAAGACAAGAAGTCACAGCACTGCCAGGATTATCTGACTTGGCAAAGTAGCAACGTAAGGAACTAGACGGAAAATCCACTGAACATTGGAGTCGTCGCCAGTGCAAAACAGTTACAAAGAGTGGAATAAGAATATATGCTTTTTTTGGCGGAAAATATCAAAAGCATCCAAGTGCCGTGGCCTAAGGTGGAACTTTCTACGAATCATAAGCCACACTAAGTTCCTGGGTGTATCATGGTATATGGCATTAAAATCGATCTAGCGATATCGGTTTAAAGTCGTTCAGTTCCACGGACGCTGAGAATCAACTGTATCAAGATTGATATTAAGACAAATGATGAAACTGAGGTAGGGAAACCTACTGGTTGACATTTACAAGTGCATAATGGGGAAAAAATAATTATGAATTGATTATATATCCATTGTTTCGCGAGGGGTACCAGGCTACTGCAAACTAAGGACGAAGCAATGCCTGTGTCCCCGTCATGCTTCGCAGGCGAAACAACGAAGGAGAGGATATGGTGTTTTGTCGAGTCGAACCAGTAACAGCAGGGAAAAATGAAACTGTCAGCAAGTGAATACTAGCCAAACTACTGAAGAGGTTGATCCTCTTAAACCCGTAGGAGCATGTCAAAAAGTAATCATATACGTTTATATATAAATACATTCACTCTGGCAATTTAACGTACATACATCATATTTCTTTCGTCCATTAGAAATTATCTATTTGATCTGAATTAATCTCAAAAATCTCTTACCGAAATCACACTACGTTTACTATGAATACCAAACGAAACCAATATTCGAATGAGCTTTTGTCATTTTCTTTCTTAGAAGCTCGTGATATCATGTAACGGGGGAGACATGTTGGCTGGGGAAAGCTGGGAGTGTGATGTAGAGAGCTGCGAGTGAGAGGGAGGAGTATGGAGAGTAAGAGAGAGGCGAGTTGGAAGGCAGAAAGTGAGGATGAGGAGAGTTAGAGGGCAGAGAAAGCGGTGAAGGGGAGAGCAGAAAGTGCAGCGTGTGGCAAGTCATAGGGGTTGGCGAGTGAGAGGGAAGAGTGGCGAATGCCAGTGAAGCCGTAATACATAGATAACAGCCAAATAATGTCGTATTGCGTTTAATACGGACCACCTCAAACAATCAACTCATCACAATTCAACTAGATTTACGATTACAAATATACGTACTGGTGAAGTGACTGAAAAAAGTCTGTCAGAGATGCCATACAGACATCAGTCGAACCTCCTAATGGGTTACTGAAACGGATATTAGTATCAGCTGCTTCGTAATGGGCAGGGAATCTTTTAAGGAATTTTCACTTCTGGGGAAAATTTTCAGGACGGCCCATTTAAGTGCTTGGTGATGAATGATGACTATCGTGATGCGAGAAAACGCGCGAGAAATATTACAGTTCACAATGCTGTACTAAAAACGGGCATAGTTTCCTTGGGCAAAAAATGGCGTTTTGCTCTTGAGAACTGGAGGCGGAAGGGCTTATAGGTGGAATTGCATTAGGTACGTTCGTTTGAAGATACCCTGATAATGGGCAATGCCCTGTCTTCCTTTCGCTGTATTGTTCTGAACCTTCATTTCCTTATTCCTTTTTCTGTACTTATCATTGCAACACAAATTTCCCAAACTTCCCAATAAATACACCTCCCACTATAGAAGTCTTGTAATAACTAGACCAAGTAGGCGATACCTTTAAAGACGAGGGAAAAATGTAAATGACAAACTAAAAAAAATCAACGACCTATCCAATAAACCGTTAACCTACCCACACCACACCCCACCCCAACACAAACACGCAAAAACGCTATTTCTACCCATCTACACGCGCAGTTCTTACCTCAAGGCCTGTAGAGAGATGAAGCTGTAGCCGCGAAGTTATGAAAACTCTGCGATACATCCATGTAGCCCACAAAATGCCTCCCCTGCCGGCCATATCGAAGATCCTTGCTCTAATGTTCCTCCACATACACGCGATCTTCATTTCGAATAGATGCCTCGGATTCAGGACTGTTTTCTTTTGTTGTCTTATCAGGTAAAAGTGACTCCTCTGTATCAAACCCTAGTTACCTCACAGTACGCCCAGCAATTGCACATACGAAGCATCAGCTGCTGTGTGTTTTACCGCCAGTGACCCACTGACTGATTCGTGCTCGATCAAATGTCTGTTTACCGAATCTGGATTTACCAATTTCCATTACTGTTCCTTCCATTACTGGTTTTCATTTGTACCACAATGGACGGCCACCACTTCCCTGTTGTGCAGGCGTTCAACGTGGGTCATGTAGGACACTCATATGCCAGTCGTCAAAGTACCTTCACATGAGATGTGCACCGTGCCATATTCCTTTTGTGACGGTGAACAACTGTGTCATACCGAAAACTGTATTACACATCACTTGCAACTGTTCCTGTTAACTAAGAATGACACCAAAAGTTTCCTTGATGGGTCTGTGATCCACTGAAAAATCAAGTTTTTCTGTAGTTTTCTAGGTCAACAGGCTGTAAGGAATTTGCAACACACCAACCACACTTGACCTCTATGTTCAAAGTGAGGGAGATTGCTATGAACGCTTTGTGTATCAAACAAAACATGATCATTTTATGTATTCGAAACCTTATACATTAATGTTCTCGACACAGATATACGACTGAGTCAACAGACAGTTTCAGATACTGTTACATTGAGCATGTCGTGGAATTTATTGTTCTGACATTGACACGTCATCATTCAACGATACTTCGAGTTATGCATCATATGCATGTGAAATTTTAGTATGGATCTCATGGTTCTTCTAGGGGAAAAATCTATTTTTTTATATTTGAAGGTATCAGAAAGTTGTTTTTTTACTTCAAGAAATCTGATTTGTGTGTGGTCAAACAAGGCCTGCCACTTGTATGAGAGAAGGTTTACGGTTGACAGCTAAAGATTCGAAGCTTCAGAATCAGCCTCTTGGGAATGCGATGTGAGAATAATAATTAATCAAATAATTCAACTTCTCTCTGACTCACTGACTTGCATTCGCAGTCTTTTATAATGAGAGCTGTAAAGGTTATGCAGGGAGAATAGGCTGGCCCGTAGAAGAAGATCCAGGCGAACCCGCAGGCGAAGCCCCGTTATCAGACTTGCATGATCCAGACAACCAAGGGAACCACGTCATTTACGATGTTAGTGCTGTCCATATGGGCCACATGCATAGTGAGTGTTTGTGGTCTTAGTATTTATCTTTAACCCCAGAAGAAGGTGGTAAAGATTTTTCGGTTTGTGGATATAGCTTACGTTGACGGCCTTAACTACCAACCAAGTGTTGTCCCATGCAGTTAAACTATACAAGTAATCGTAAGTGAACTGGGAACCCTGACTACAGGAAACAGCATCGCTAACTCCTGCTTCAGCGAAATAGTGCCACGAAAACAGACAAAAGGCCACATTCATTCACACTCAGTCTCTAGCTGTCATGTGTAATGCACCGAAACCACAGCTCCCTGTCTACATCCAGGCCACACAGACTTTTTTATGGTTAACCACAGATGTTTCACGTGCCTTAGTTCAGTCAGTTGACAGCACATAGACCCCAGTATACCACTTTTCCAGTTCATTTTATTCCTTGCACACCTCCAATTTGGTGTCCTGCTTCTCCTTGTTCCCTCCACCTCTGATATATATATATATATATATATATATATATATATATATATATATATATATCCCTGGGGATAGGGGAGAAAGAATACTTCCCACGTATTCCCTGCGTGTCGTAGAAGGCGACTAAAAGGGAAGGGAGCGGGGGGCTGGAAATCCTCCCCTCTCATTTTTTTATTTTAATTTTCCAAAAGAAGGAACAGAGAAGGGGGCCAGGTGAGGGTATTCCCTCAAAGGCCCAGTCCTCTGTTCTTAACGCTACCTCGCTATCGCGGGAAATGGCGAATAGTATGAAAAAAAAAAAAAAAAAAAAAAAAAAATATATATATATATATATATATATATATATATACATATATATATATATATATATATATACACTTTGTCCATCTTTCCCCACTCATTTTTTCTATATGTCCAAATGATGTTCAACACACCCTCTTCTGCTCTCTCAACCACACTCTTTATATTTCCACACATCTCTCTTACCCTTTCATTACTTTATCAAACCACCTCACACCACATATTGTCCTCACATATTTCATTTCCAACACATCCACCCTCCCCCATACAACCCTATCTATAGCCCATGCCTCGCAACCATATAACACTGTTGAAATCACTATTCCTCCAAACATACTCATTTTGCTCTCCGAGATAACATTCTCTCCTTCCACACGTTCTTTATCAATCCCAGAACCTTCGCCCCTTCCCCCACCTTGAGACTCACTTCTGCTTCCATGGTTCCCTTTGCTGCCAAGTTCACTCCAAAATATCTAAAACATTTCACTTCCTCCAATTTTTTTCCATTCAAATTTATATCCCAGTTCACTTGTTCCTCAACCCTACTGAACCTAATAACCTTGCTCTTATCCACATAAACTCTCAACTTTCTCCCTTCACACACTTTTCCAAACTCAGTCGCCAACTTCTGCAGTTTCTCACTCAAATTGGCCACTAGAGCTGTATCATCAGTGAACAACAACTAACACTTCCCAGGCCCTCTCATCCCCAACAGACTGCATACTTGCCCCCTCTCTCCAAAACCCTTGCATTTACCTCCCTAACCACCCTGTCCGTAAACAAATTAAACCCTGCCTCAGACCAATCACTCTCCTTTCTTCCTACTCATACACATGCCTTTTGTCCATGGTAAAAACTTTTCACTGCCTCTAGCAACTTACCTTCCACACCATATATTCTTAAGACCTTCCACAAAGCATTTCTATTAACCCTGTCATATATCTTCTCCAGATCCATAAATGCTACATAAAAGTCCATCTGTCTTTCTAAGTATTTCTCACACTTTCTTCAAAGCAAACACCTGATCCACACATCCTCTACCTCTTCTGAAACCACACTGCTCTTCCACAATCTGATGCTCTGTACATGCCTTCACCGTCTCGATCAATACCCATATAATTTCCCAGGAATACTCAAAAAACTTATGTCTGTAGTTTGAACACTCACTTTTATTGCCTTTGCCTTTGTACATTGGCATTAAGTATGCATTCTGCTAATCCCCAGGCACTTCACCATGATCCATACATACATTAAATATCCTTACCAATCAATCAAGAACACAGGGGATGCTATTTCATGTGTGGCGGGGTGGCAACGGGAATGTATGAAGGCAGCAAATATGGATATGTACATGTGTATATATGTATATGTATTTTTTTTTTCTTTTGTCGCTGTCTCCCGCGTTTGCGAGGTAGCGCAAGGAAACAGACGAAAGAAATGGCCCAACCCCCCCCCCATACACATGTATATACATACGTCCACACACGCAAATATACATACCTACACAGCTTTCCATGGTTTACCCCAGACGCCTCACATGCCCTGATTCAATCCACTGACAGCACGTCAACCCCGGTATACCACATTGCTCCAATTCACTCTATTCCTTGCCCTCCTTTCACCCTCCTGCATGTTCAGGCCCCGATCACACAAAATCTTTTTCACTCCATCTTTCCACCTCCAATTTGGTCTCCCTCTTCTCCTTGTTCCCTCCACCTCCGACACATATATCCTCTTGGTCAATCTTTCCTCACTCATCCTCTCCATGTGCCCAAACCACTTCAAAACACCCTCTTCTGCTCTCTCAACCACGCTCTTTTTATTTCCACACATCTCTCTTACCCGTACGTTACTCACTCGATCAAACCACCTCACACCACACATTGTCCTCAAACATCTCATTTCCAGCACATCCATCCTCCTGCGCACAACTCTATCCATAGCCCACGCCTCGCAACCATACAACATTGTTGGAACCACTATTCTTTCAAACATACCCATTTTTGCTTTCCGAGATAATGTTCTCGACTTCCACACATTCTTCAAGGCCCCCAGGATTTTCGCCCCCTCCCCCACCCTATGATCCACTTCCGCTTCCGTGGTTCCATCCGCTGCCAGATCCACTCCCAGATATCTAAAACACTTCACTTCCTCCAGTTTTTCTCCATTCAAACTCACCTTCCAATTGACTTGACCCTCAACCCTACTGTACCTAATAACCTTGCTCTTATTCACATTTACTCTTAACTTTCTTCTTCCACACACTTTTCCAAACTCAGTCACCAGCTTCTGCACTTTCTCACATGAATCAGCCACCAGCGCTGTATCATCAGCGAACAACAACTGACTCACTTCCCAAGCTCTCTTATCCCCAACAGACTTCATACTTGCCCCTCTCTCCAAAACTCTTGCATTTACCTCCCTAACAACCCCATCCATAAACAAATTAAACAACCATGGAGACATCACACACCCCTGCCACAAACCTACATTCACTGAGAACCAATCACTTTCCTCTCTTCCTACACGTACACATGCCTTACATCCTCGATAAAAACTTTTCACTGCTTCTAACAACTTTCCTCCCACACCATATATTCTTAATACCTTCCACAGAGCATCTCTATCAACTCTATCATATGCCTTCTCCAGATCCATAAATGGTCGAGTTTTATTTTTGATATATCAAGTAACTCAAAAATTGCCCATCCCTCACTTTGTGCCAGGGTTATGTTCTGCAAAAACCTTACACAAAGAGAAATTGCTTATAGTGCTGGCAGATTCTTCCATTACCTCAACATTATTTACATTCTGACAATAAAAAACTTATCAAGCCATCTTTTACTTGCTTGAAATGGCTTTGGCTCAGGCACTTTGTCTTCTTTACATACATGATCATAAATCTTTGGAGCTTTAGATCTGAGTTGAATGTTATTAAGGATGCCTTCCTTCTTTGTCTTATGCTTTGTGCACAATGAGAGCATTTTTTCCATCTCCATTAATGGATTTCTAACCTTCATGGTTAACTTAGTAGGCAGTAGTCACCAAAACACTTCAAATTTTCCTTGTATTCTACTTTATGCTGTGGATTGTAGATTCATCTGGGCTGTACACACCCAAGCACAGATGTTCCCTCACCAGAATTAGAGCCTTGTAAGATTTCTAGTTTCATTTCTAAGGTCAGAGATGTTCTCTTCCATGTATCTATTGGTTTTGGGGTTGGAGAAGGTGCTGGATGTTTGGATGCCATATATACATACTCAGACACAGTAGGTTGCAGAAAAATCACTTTAGCATGTATACCCAAATTGCACAAGTAGCACAAAGCTGCTCACAATGATGGTAATTACGAGACTGGCTTGCTAGTGGGAACGTGGCATGCTCCTACCATGCTTACTCCATCTGCCAACCATTAAAGAAATTCCGGTGCACTTTCTACTGCACTGACACTCCTTCACCAGCATCAGCATGAGATTTCTTGCTTTCTTTGAAAAGTAAGAGAGGTTTTCTAAAGTCTAACTGCTGATTCTGGGGTAGAAGATGCTGTCAGATGTTTGAATGCCATATTTACAAACACAAAGACAGTCGGTTGTGGGAAATCACATTAGCAGGCATACCCGAATAAAACAAGTAGCACAATGGCAGTAAGTGTGACTGACCTGTTGGCAGAATGTGACGTGCTCCACTCAGGACCTATGCCCACTCCTCCTGCTAGCCCTCACAGAAGTTTTGGCACACTTTCTACTGCACACACATTTTAGAATATTTTTACCTACTTGTAAATATTTCATACAGAGGAAATGCTAATATATGCAAGCAAAAAACACCACTGAATGCCTTCATCATCTGCTGTAAGTAGTTGTCATGCTGATGGTGAAATCCCTCATAAGTGCTGCGAAGTTGGCCTTATTAAGCCTCTTGCACAACTCTTTTTGGGGCTTAAGGTGTTCCACTTGCACTTCATGTATGACATAGACAGCTTCAAGGAGCTGTGAGGCAATTGCTGATGATGCTTGAGAGGGGCCATTGTCCACAGTAGTAATCAAGGGTGCACAAAGTACAAATGTCCAAGACCATCACAAAACACCACACCAGGCAGCGCATGGGAGATGGCAAATGACCACCAGCACTGCAAAACACTGTGAGATGAATGCGTTAATAGTTGGGGTATGGTGCTCACACCATGAAATATTTTTGCTTCTATTTTTTCACTTTTTTCAGGATAATGGAAGATTTTAACAGACTGAAAAACAAATGTTGATTTGAAAATTTTGTTTTCTCAGTATATGGAAAACAGAAGTTTTACTGTATCATCATCACTTGATGGTAAGTTCAGTTTTGTCTAGGAGCAACTCAGTACACAGTTCATAATTTTCTTGCCATTGAGGGTAACATAACCATAATGCTACAAGAGCCCTGTAAAAGGGGTCCTATGGTTACATATTGAAAAAAAAAATTATAATGTGTGAAAGAAATCAGCAAATAGTGTTGCTGACAGTACGTAATCATCTTGTCACTGATGCCACAAATCACTAGCACTGTATCCTTCAGGAAGATGGATCTGTACCATCACAGGAAATGCTTTAATCATGCAACAGGTTCTAATTCTTTTGCCCTAATAAATATCAGTTTGTCCCTGCAATTATCCATTTAATGTTTACTAGCTTGTTATTTTTTAGATGTTTTTCTTTATTGTCAAAGTATGCTCTCTGAAATGAATTTTTCATCAAGTATTATATCCATTACCAATAAATTTAAATTATATTATGGTTAATGATATGACATGGGAAAAACACTCCAATCACAGCCATCTCAGGTGAAAAAAAAGGAAAGGTAAATATCTAAAATTGTAGATGGGTATCAAATTTATATATATATGTATATATATATATATATATATATATATATATATATATATATATATATATATATATATATATATATATATATATATATATATTCATTATACATCACTTTTCTGTCATAGCAGCCTGCATAAGGAACTTTAATATTACAGTGTTTCTGGTGGTGGAAAACTATAACTTACATCTTTATACATCCAGGCTAATTACCCACATATAAATCTGAGCACGGAAAAGAATATTAACTTCATATATATATATATATATATATATATATATATATATATATATATATATATATATATATATAGTAATACAGCAGCTTTAGTAAAGGGGCACAGGTTTTATACAACATTTCAACAGAATATGAAAAACCTTCCTTGTGTCTCTGTGGAAAAACTTAACTGAAAAAAAGTATATCAGTACCATTTGTTTATGACATGGGCTTTACTTAATGAGCATGAGAAAATTTTATTGGTTTTAAGGAACCATTTACTTTACATATTTAATGACAAACTGCAACTTAAAAGTTCACTCTACTCTTTATTTAGCAACAGTTATTGTGAATATCTTCCATTTTACTAAGCCAGTTTCATTACCAACATATTTTTCTCATTACCAACATTTTCCATTTTGCTATAATAGTTTCATTACCAACTTAAAGCCAATAAAAGTTTTCATTAGAAATAGTTACATTGTGCTGCAGAGTCATTGTGCTACAGACTCGACATTCATTACCATAAAATGTGGCTAAAACACATGGCATATTCACTCTATTTCTATATGTGAATATAGAAGTTTTCCAAAAATACAAATGTTGCCTATGAAAAATATCAACCTGACATGGAAATCTAATCAAAATATGTTAATGAAATTTGAACAGCAGAATATAAAATATCCATGTCAAATAATGTTAGGTATCCAGATCAAGTGGGAGAATTTTATTTGATTACAAAATTGTATTTCAGTATAAAAAAACATAGATATTTACTGTACAGCTTCTTAACCTAATTAAGTAATTCTTAAATTTCTTCATCACTAGTTAGATCGTGAAAGGGGACTTTTGTCATTAGTTGATCTGAGTCACTTCTTGATACAGGGGTATAACCTGTGCTACCATTTGCTGTGGGTTTTTTGCTACCCATTTTTCCAAGATTTGGGACACCACTTAAATTCAGTGGTAAATGAGATGATGCTTTGCGTGATCGTAATACCATTACTGCTAAGATTAGCACAAGAACAAGTAGCACAAGTAAAAGGAATAATAGCGCAGTATACCAAGACTGTTGGTTACGATATGCATCAAGTAATGCACGAGGGTGACAGTGATTCTGGCCCTGAAAAAAGAAAGTGGTTGTTAATATCATAAACCAATCGATTAAGCAGTAATTTTTCACTACAGGCAAAATCTGAACTGCTTTTCTCTGAGTAGTATGATAAAGAATAATGACTAGATTTGTTTACCAATTTTCAATTAATCTCTTGTGTCAGATGATGGGTCATACCTAAACTCCTTACACATTTACATACATCTCCCAACTACTAATGAAACCTGGTGATATTAATCCTAACCCTGAATCATCAGTGCCACAATGCCATCACCAAAGAGCACTACTCCATTAGATGCTTCAATTACACTGACAGGTATCACCTCCATTGCACATCAATCATCCACAAATGATTACTCATATCATTGTACATGTATCAACCGCCCAGACAGTGAATCACAAATCCCCTTCACAAATCTTCTCATTTCCAGAAGAAACATCCAGCAAACAACAACACAAAGTGTGCAGTCTTGGTCTTCACAAACTAAACACTACACTATAGAACCCCAGCAACAATCAAACATTCTACAGTCTGACACCAATAGCATCAAAAACAAACACAAAGAAATACTCAACCAACTTTGAGAGCATAACATCCAGATAGTCCTTATCCAAGAAGCCAGACTCCCACCCTCCTCCATTTATACAACCTTAAGACAAAACAGATAACAAGGGCAAGGAGGAGGGCTTAGAACTGCCGTTCACCAAATCATACTACTCTTCAACACCAGAACACTACAAAAAGCTCTCAGACAATTAGAAATACAACTCATAAGAATAAAACTTCAGTGCTAAGTACAATATAACCAACACTTAAACACCTCTCCATCCCAAATGCCTCCTCCACATATACTTTCCAGCTTCAGAACCTAACCAGTATACCATACACCTACATCTGTGGATATTTCAATACCCACCATCCCACCTGACTCAACATTCATAAACCAACTGCAACATCTTAATATCCTCAAAACTATACAATCAACCATCCAGACTCCAAACCCACCACTTCCAGCAGCCAACTTTGTCAAACATCGCTTGTTCATCAATACTACAAACATGAACCACCTGAAGCACATTATATGAACTGTCCTCTGACTACAATCTAGAGGAAAGCCTTCACAGTACAATGGAAACAAAGGTCTAAAACTGTGGCATAGGTGATTTCCCATCCTAAGATCATGCATTCTCACACTATATCATCTCCAACCAAGCCAGCAAAAAGCACTTACCAAAAGGAAAGAGAAGGAAATATTAACTTAACTCTTGACAAGTTACACACCTCATAAAACAATTAACTAGCTCTGATAAAACCACTTGCCATCAACAGAAATTAAGAGATAAATCCAGACTTTGAATAACACCATCACTAACCTAATCACTGAAAGTCAGAATGAGTACTAGCATTCCTTCCAAAACACAATGAACTACAAGATTTATAGCAACCAAGTTTGATGCATGTTTAAGATCCACACCTACCACACCATTCCACCCCACTCAAGAAGCACTCCTAACCAAATCCACTGACATCCCTTCTCCCTAGGAACACAAACATACTCTCAGGAAATTACTTAAAAATCAGCCACAAACCAACCTTACCTCTAAACAAGAAAGTCATGGAATGCACAAAATCTGTCAAACAAAAAATGGCCACCCACCCTTCATTCCCATTAATACAAGCAGTTCATCTAAAACATTAAATAACTCTCTTGCAACAGATCCTGACAACACATCAAACTTTCACATTAAATATTCTAGCCCAGTTGCAATGTGAACACTCAAAGATATTAGAGGAAATACTCCTGCCTACATAATGATATACCCAAAACCTAGACACTTACCAAGAGAATACTAATCCTAATGTCCTCTAAACCACCCAACTCCATATCCTCCTACCACCCTATTTCACCTCTGTCTTCAGTATCCATTTTGTGAAAAACCAATCCAAATTCAAAATTAAATGAAACATCTCGATGTCACCTGCGCAACATGGCTTCAAACCAAATTGCTCCACCATATCACTACTCACTAACCTCATTCAACGTATCCTAGATGGCTTCAACCAACCACAAAGCTTTCAACACTGTCCCTAACATATCCTCACATTAAAGAGTTTTGACACCAACACTAACAACCAATAAAAAAAGTGATTGACCAATTTCATAGCTTTCTGCCATGGTAGAGTACCTAAAAATAGCTTCACCTTTGAAACAATTAAACTGTACAACAGAGCTCCCAAAGGGGCAGTTCTTTAAAGAATCATCTTCAATTTCTTCCTACATGACCTCCCATCACCTTCAGCAAATCATAGCATAAAGGACCTTTTATAAGTAGGAAACCTAACAGCTGTGTCACATCACAGCACCTTGATACCACAGTGGCAAACCCTGATACCACAGAAAGAACAACAAAGACAGAGTGCTAAATTAACAACTGAAATGGTGGCTTGCCCACAACAAAATTCTACATCTGCACAGAAGTCCTGAGTCACTCTTTTAACCCTAGACAGATATGGATCTAGCTCACACTCTCCACTCACCTTGAATGGACAATCACTCCCATTGAACAAAATATCAATACAATAGCAACACACAACTACATGCTCTCAGAACCCTAGCAAACACGAGATCTAGACAAGAAAAAGAATTCTTTAACATTCTCTACAAAAAAGTTATTCCTTTCAACTCTAAACTATGCCTAACCTGCCTGGTGTTTCAGCCTCTCAAAAGTATATATAACAAAGCTGAAAGCCACAAAATAATACACTCAGGATAATCACCACATACCAAGCAACCACAAATGGTAAAGAACTACATAATTATACACAGATCCTCCAAATACAGTCCCATCTTGGCATAACTGGACTTGATTCTCTGCAATAAAATTACCTTTCTCTAGATACTTTTCCAGTGTCATTTGTACCACAAAAATCTGATCCACACACATCCCTACCTTTCCTAAAACCCTCGTGCTCCTCACTTATTCTGCATTCAGTCTTTTCTATTACTGTATCAATTAATACTCTTGCATACACCTTTTCTGGTATACAATAGACTTATTCATCTATTATTGCTACATACATTCATAAATGTGGCAGTTCAGGGAATAACTGGAGTACATGGGGTGTTTAGTATTGTAAATGAAAATGGTGAAGAGCTTGTAGATTTGTGTGCTGAAAAAGGACTGGTGATTGGGAATACCTGGCTTATACAGAGAGAGATACATAAGTATATGTAAGTAGGAGAGAGGGCCAGAGAGCGTTATTGGATTACGTGTTAATTGATAGGCGCGTGAAAGAGAGACTTTTGGATGTTAATGAGCTGAGAGGTGCAAGTTGAGGGATGTCTGATCATTATCTTGTGGAGGCGAAGGTGAAGATTTGTAGAGGTTTTCAGAAAAGAAGAGAGAATGTAGGGGTGAAGAGAGTGGTGAAAGTAAGTGAGCTTGGGAAGGAGACTTGTGTGAGGAACTACCAGGAAAGACTGAGTGCAGAATGCAAAAAGGTGAGAGCAAAGGATGTAAAGGGAGTGGGGTAGAAAAGGTATGTAATTAGGGAAGCAGTGATGGCTTGCGCAAAAGATGCATGTGACGTGAGAAGCATGGGAGGTGGGCAGATTAGAAAGGGTAGCGAGTAGTGGGATGAAGAAGTAAGATCATTAGCGAAAGAGAAGAGAGAGGCATTTGGATGATTTTTGCAGTTAAATAGTGCAAATGACTTGGAGTTGTATAAAAAAAAAAAAAAAAGAGGCAGGACGTCAAGAGAAAGGTGCAAGAGGTGAAAAAGATGGCAAATGAGAGTTGGGGTGAGAGAGTATCATTAAATTCTAGGGAGAATAGAAAGATGTTTCAGAAGGAGGTAAATAAAGTGCGTAAGACAAGAGAACAAATGGGAACATCGGTGAAGGGGGCTAACGGGAAGGTAATAACAAGTAGTGGTGATGTGAGAAGGAGATGGAATAAGTATTTTGAAGGTTTGCTGAATGTGTTAGATGATAGAGTAGCAGATATAAGGTGTTTTGGTTGAGGTGGTGTGCAAAGTGAGAGGGTTGTGGAGAATGATTTGGTAAACAGAGAAGAGGTAGTGAAAGCTTTGCAGAAGATGATAGCTGGCAAGGCGGCAGGTTTGGATGGTATTGCAGTGCAATTCATAAAAAAAAGGGGGTGACTGTGTTGTTGACTGGATGGTAAAGAGATTTAATGTATGTATGGCACATGGTGAAGTGCCTGTGGATTGGAAGAATGCATGCATAGTGCCATTGTACAAAGGCAAAGGGGATAAAGGCTAGTGCTCAAATTACAGAGGTATAAGTTTGTTGGGTATTCCTGGGAAATTATATGAGAGGGTATTGATTAAGAGGGTCAAGGCATGTGCAGAGCATCAGATTGGGGAAGAGCAGTGTGGTTTCAGAAGTGGTAGAGGATGTGTGGATCAGGTGTCTGCTTTGAAGAATGAATGTGAGAAATACTTAGAAAAACAAATGGATTTCTATGTAGCATTTATGGATTTGGAGAAGGCATACGATAGAGTTGATAAAGATGCTCTGCGGAAGGTATTAAGAGTATATGGTGTGGGAGGCAAGTTGCTAGAAGCAGTGAAAAGGTTTTATCAAGGATGTAAGGCATGTGTATGAGTAGGAGGAGAGGAAAGTGATTGGTTCTCAGTGAACGTCTGTTTCTGGCAGGGGTGCGTGATGTCTCCATGGTTGTTTAATTTGTTTATGGATGGGGTTGTTAGGGAGGTGATGCAAGAGTTTTGGAGAGAGGGGCAAGTATGCAGTCTATTGTGGATGAGAGGGCTTGGGAAATCAGTTGTAATTCGCTGATGATACAGCACTGGTGGCTGATTTGGGTGAGAAACTGCAGAAGTTGGTGACTGAGTTTAGTAAAGTGTGTGAAAGAAGAAAGCTGAGAGTAAATGTGAGTAAGAGCAAGGATATTAGAGAGTAAATGTGAGTAAGAGCAAGGATATTAGAGAGTAAATGTGAGTAAGAGCAAGGATATTAGGTACAGTAGGGTTGAGGGACAAGTCAACTGGAAGGTAAGTTTGAATGGAGAAAAACTGGAGGAAGTGAAGTGTTTTAGGTATCTGGGAGCAGATTTGGCAGTGGATGGAACCATGGAAGTGCAAGTGAGTCACAGGGTGGGGGAGGGGGGTGAAAGTTTCGGGAGAGTTGAAAAATTGTGGGAGGCGAGAACATTATCTTGGAAAGCAAAAATGGGTATGTTTGAAGGAATAGTGGTTCCAACAATGTTGTATGGTTGCAAGGCGTGGGCTATAGATAGAGTTGTGCGGATGTGTTGGACATGAAATGTTTGAGGACAATATGTGGTGTGAGGTGTTTTGACTGAGTAAGTAATGAAAGGGTAAGAGAAATGTGTGGTAAGAAAAAGAGTGTGGTTGAGAGAGCAGAAAAAGGTGTTTTGAAATGGTTTGGTCACATGGAGAGAATGAGTGAGGAAAGATTGACACAGAGGATATATGCGTCAAAGGTGGAGGAAACAAGGAGAAGTGGGAGACCAAATTGAAGGTGGAAGGATGGAGTGAAAAAGATTTTGAGCGGTCGGGGCCTGAACATGCAGGAGGATGAAAGGCATGCAAGGAATAGAGTGAATTAGAACGATGTGGTATACCAGGGTCGATGTGCTGTCAGTGGATTGAACAAGGGCATGTGAAGCGTCTGGGGTAAACAATGGAAAGTTTTGTGGGGCCTGGATGTGGAAAGGGAGCTGTGGTTTTGGTGCATTATACATGACAGCTAGAGACTAAGTGTGAACGAATGTGGTCTTTGTTGTCTTTTCCTAGCGCTAACTCACACACATGTGGGGGGAAGGGGTTGTCATTTCATGTGTGGTGGGCTGGCGATGGGAATGAATAAAGGCAGCAGGTATAAATCATGTACATGTGTTTATATGTATATGTCTATGTATGAATATATATGTATACGTTGAAATATATAGGTATCCATATGAGCGTGTGTGGACGTGCATGTGTATGTGGTTGGGTTGGGCCATTCTTTCGTCTGTTTCCTTGCACTACCTCACTAATGCGGGAGACAGTGACAAAGTATTATGAATAAATAAATAAATAGATTCATAAAACCTTTTCTTTTGAATAAAGAAACAACACTTTTCATCCAATCCTCAGGAAAACCTGTTTCAATGCTAAATTACATATCAAATGCATCCAGTCTATCACACTTTCTCCTAAACACCAGCATTTCAGCCATAATGCTGTTCACTACAGGTGCCTTTCCTACCTTCAGTTTCATTATTGCCCTTTTTATCTCCCATCTTGCTGTAGGCCCTTCTTCCTTCCATCCTCCATTCCCATGCATGTAACAACTGCTGCCTCACTTTCTCCCACATACATCAGCTCATCAAAATACTCTTTCCATCTTCCTGTCACTTCCTTCTTTTAATTATGCAACTCCCCCTCCTTACTTCTCGTGTTAACATTTCCCATCTTACATCTACCTCCTTCCTTTCTTCACCTGTTTGTACAGTTTCTTATGTTTCCTAGACTTTTCACTTAACTTTCTTCCAAAATCTTCATCTCTTTCTTTGGTTTTCTCTATCAGCTTCTTTTTGTTCCTTAATCCTTTGCTGAACTTCCACTGCTACATTCTTTTCAAGCAACCTACCATATAGCTTTTTCTTCTCCTCCAAAGCATTTCTAATCTCCACCAACCATCATGCATTTCCCATTTTGTTCTTATATCTCACGACCTTCTGTCCAACTACTAATTCCACAACCCTTAATCTTTCTCTAAACATTCTAAACACCTTATTCACATCACTGCATTCCTTTATTTACTGCACTTCCATCTGAACTTTCAGCCACACTTCTTTCAGACTCCTTGTATTATTTCTGGTTCATCTCACTTGCCAACACTTTTACCTCTCCATTCTTCCTTACACTATAGTTTCACTTCTCTTGGTCCTTACCCCTAAAAGAACTGCGAAATGGTCAGTCTCTCCAAAGAATCCTCTCAAAACTCTAGCATCTAGCACTGCCTTTCTCAACTTTTATCCACTGCCACATAGTCAATCAAACCCTTTTGTTCTTCTCTTCCATCATTTCCCATCCATGTATACCAATGGATCATCTTATGCTGATATTTTTTTTATAAGGAATAAATGCCTATCAGCACAGACATCCAAAAGATAACATCCATTCTCATTTACTCCATGCAATCCCAATTCACTTACTATCTCACAAATTTCCTCATGTCTCATCTAAACATTCACATTGATTACAACCACCTTTCTTTCCGTCTCAAATCAGTTATACACTTACTCAAATTTCTCGAAAAAAGATTCATTTCATCCTTACCTTACATAGTTTTGGTATTCATAGATGCATATACACATACTAATGCATACTTCATAATTCCAGTCTTTCACCCGTGCTATTCTTGATCCATTCTATCCCTGCTCTGTTACACCCATCCCTACTCTTGGTAATAGCATAATTGCATATCTTTCTTTCCCTTTTAGCTGATAATTTTCATTCATTCCCACACCCTCCTGTAACTTGCATTCATCTTTTCCATTTCTACTATATACGTCCTGCCCAAAGACATGGGTTTCCCCAATCCTCAGCACATCCAAACTATAAGTTTTGAATTTCTGCACAAGCTCCCACCTTTTACTCTTACCAGTTATCCCATTTAAATTCAGTGCCATCACCCTCAATTGCTCATCCCTTTCACTCCCTGGCATAACTGGAAGAGTTCAGTGCCACTTCTTAGCCTTTTGTGCTCACCCTTAACAAGCCACTGGCAGAGGGCAACTCCAGACCAATGTTTCCTAGAGGCAGCAGGGCTTCAAAATCATTCAAAAAACTAAAAACTCCAGCACACCTCAAGTATTTATCAGTATCTATTTATAAGAAAATACTACTACTATTGCACTGATATAGTTGGGCTATAGCTCCTTCTGTTCCATCCCTAAGGGTGAATAGCGAGGCCATCACAAGAAGTGGGATGAACCTTGGGTATTCCAGAAAACTAGAGTATCCCTTTGAAGCATTGAAATTTAAAACTTTTCCCAATTTTATGCCCGTAGCACAGTAGCCGCACCTCCTAACCTTATTGGTCATAATAATGCCAATGACTTGCAAAAAGAAAAATGTCTCATAACAAAAGGTACAGTCTCATCTAGAGCAATGTGATGAAATAAATCCACTTTCTGCTCTAAGGACATCACTTTCCTTGCCTTCCTTGGGGTAATACATGTTATCTCATCATTACCTTTACACTTAGAGGCCATATCAAAGGGCACAGAGTAACAAAATCAGTAAAAAAATTATGAGTCACAGTAAGACAGAAAATGCAGCCATAGTGCAGGCAATGATGTTTGGGTGATGCACTTATCTCACTCGTGTGCATTCTTATGCCACCTTTGCTATAGATCCCACTGGGTTAGGCTAAAAGTAGCTCCAAGCTGCTGCAAGTGCTTTGACTTATACAAGGCTTTCACCACATCTTGTTTAACCAACCAATTTTCTGTGCCTCCCTTCACATATCTCCACATTCAAAATATTCCACATCTGCCACCCTATCATCATACACATCTAATAACTCTTCAAGACACTCACTGCATCTCTTCAAGCCTTCAACATTATCACTCCATCTCCTGTTCACCTCATTTCTGCCTGTCACCAGTGACCCCATTTACCCATTTCAGCAATTTATCATCTGTTTTCTTTTGATGACACAGTACTGGTGACAGGTTCAAGTGAGAAACTGCAGAAGATAGTGATCAGGACTGGAAAAGTGTACGAATGGAGAAAGTTGAGAGTAAATGTGTATAAAAGTAAGATTATTTGGTTAAACAAGATTGAAGGACTGGTTAGTTGGGGTGTGAGTTTGAATGGAGAAAGTTTGGAGGAAGTGAAGTGTTTTAGATACCTAAGAGTGGACATGGTGGTGAATGAAGCCATGGAAGCAGAAGTGAGTCATAGGGTGGGTGAGGGGGTGAAGGTTCTGGGAACAATGAAGAATCTGTTAGGGTGAAAATGGGTTTGTTTGAGGGTATAGTAGTCCCAACAATGTTGTATGGATGAAAAGGCATAGGCTGTAAATGAGGATGTGCACAGGATGGTGGATGTGCTGAAAGTGAAATATCTAAGGACAGCATGTGGCATGTAGTGGTTTGATTGAGTCAACAATGAAAGGGTAAGAGAAACTGCAGTGACAAAACAAGTGAGGATGAAAAAGCTGAAGAGGGTGTGCTTATGGAGAGAATGAGTGAAGAGACATTGCCAAAGAGGATACATGTGTCAGAAGTGGAGAGAAGAGTGAGACCTAAAGATGGAGGGATTGAGTGAAATAGATTTTGAGTCATCAGGGGTCTGAACATGCAGGAGAGTAAAAGGGGTGCATGGGACAGAGTGAATTGGAATGATGTGATATACAGGGGTTGATGTGCTATTAATGGATTGAATCAGGGCGTTTTAAGTGGCTGGGGGAAACCATGTAAAGGTTTTGTGGGTCTTGGTTGTGGATAGTGGGCTATTGTTTCAGTGCAATGCACATAATACCTAGAGAATGAGGTGAGTGAATAGGGCCTTTCTTCATTTGTTCCTGGCACTACCTCACTAATGTGTGAAAATGTAAACAAGTATAATAAAAATAGAAATGATGATAGTATTAGTGATGAGTGATTTAAATGCGAAGGTAAGTAATGTGGCAGTGGAGGGTATAATTGGTGTACATGGGGTATTCAGTGTTGTGAATGGAAATGGTGAAGAGCTTGTGAATCTGTGTGTGGAAAAAGACAGGTGATTGGGAATACCTGGTTTAAAGAGAGATTATTTATTTTATCATACTTTGTCACTGTCTCCCGTGTTAGCGAGGTAGCGCAAGGAGACAGACGAAAGAATGGCCCAACCCACCCACATACACATGTATATACATACACGACCACACAAGCACATATACATACCTATACATTTCAAAGTATACATACATACATATATACACAGACATATACATATATACACATGTACATAATTCATACTTGCTGTCTTTATTCATTCCTGTCGCCACCCCACCACACATGAATTGACACCCCCTTCCCCCTGCACGTGCGTGAAGTAGTGCTAGGAAAAGACAACAAAGGCCACATCTGTTCACACTCGGTCTCTAACTGTCATGTATGATGCACCAAAACCACAGCTCCCTTTCCACATCCAGGCCCCACAAAACTTTTCATGGTTTACCCTAGATACTTCATTTTTTTTTTTTTTTTTTTTTTTTTTTTTTTTTATACTTTGTCGCTGTCTCCCGCGTTTGCGAGGTAGCGCAAGGAAACAGACGAAAGAAATGGCCCAACCCCCATACACACGTACATACACACGTCCACACACGCAAATATACATACCTACACAGCTTTCCATGGTTTACCCCAGACGCTTCACATGCCTTGATTCAATCCACTGACAGCACGTCAACCCCTGTATACCACATCGCTCCAATTCACTCTATTTCTTGCCCTCCTTTCACCCTCCTGCATGTTCAGGCCCCGATCACACAAAATCTTTTTCACTCCATCTTTCCACCTCCAATTTGGTCTCCCTCTTCTCCTCGTTCCCTCCACCTCCGACACATATATCCTCTTGGTCAATCTTTCCTCACTCATTCTCTCCATGTGCCCAAACCACCTCAAAACACCCTCTTCTGCTCTCTCAACCACGCTCTTTTTATTTCCACACATCTCTCTTACCCTTACGTTACTTACTCGATCAAACCACCTCACACCACACATTGTCCTCAAACATCTCATTTCCAGCACATCCATCCTCCTGCGCACAACTCTATCCATAGCCCACGCCTCGCAACCATACAACATTGTTGGAACCACTATTCCTTCAAACATACCCATTTTTGCTTTCCGAGATAATGTTCTCGACTTCCACACATTTTTCAAGGCTCCCAAAATTTTCGCCCCCTCCCCCACCCTATGATCCACTTCCGCTTCCATGGTTCCATCCGCTGACAGATCCACTCCCAGATATCTAAAACACTTCACTTCCTCCAGTTTTTCTCCATTCAAACTCACCTCCCAATTGACTTGACCCTCAACCCTACTGTACCTAATAACCTTGCTCTTATTCACATTTACTCTCAACTTTCTTCTTCCACACACTTTACCAAACTCAGTCACCAGCTTCTGCAGTTTCTCACATGAATCAGCCACCAGCGCTGTATCATCAGCGAACAACAACTGACTCACTTCCCAAGCTCTCTCATCCCCAACAGACTTCATACTTGCCCCTCTTTCCAGGACTCTTGCATTTACCTCCCTAACAACCCCATCCATAAACAAATTAAACAACCATGGAGACATCACACACCCCTGCCGCAAACCTACATTCACTGAGAACCAATCACTTTCCTCTCTTCCTACACGTACACATGCCTTACATCCTCGATAAAAACTTTTCACTGCTTCTAACAACTTGCCTCCCACACCATATATTCTTAATACCTTCCACAGAGCATCTCTATCAACTCTATCATATGCCTTCTCCAGATCCATAAATGCTACATACAAATCCATTTGCTTTTCTAAGTATTTCTCACATACATTCTTCAAAGCAAACACCTGATCCACACATCCTCTACCACTTCTGAAACCGCACTGCTCTTCCCCAATCTGATGCTCTGTACATGCCTTCACCCTCTCAATCAATACCCTCCCATATAATTTACCAGGAATACTCAACAAACTTATACCTCTGTAATTTGAGCACTCACTCTTATCCCCTTTGCCTTTGTACAATGGCACTATGCACGCATTCCGCCAATCCTCAGGCACCTCACCATGAGTCATACATACATTAAATAACCTTACCAACCAGTCAACAATACAGTCACCCCCTTTTTTAATAAATTCCACTGCAATACCATCCAAACCCGCTGCCTTGCCGGCTTTCATCTTCCGCAAAGCTTTTACTACCTCTTCTCTGTTTACCAAATAATTTTCCCCAACCCTCTCACTTTGCACACCACCTCGACCAAAACACCCTATATCTGCCACTCTGTCATCAGACACATTCAACAAACCTTCAAAATACTCATTCCATCTCCTTCTCACATCACCACTACTTGTTATCACCTCCCCATTTACGCCCTTCACTGAAGTTCCCATTTGCTCCCTTGTCTTACGCACCCTATTTACCTCCTTCCAGAACATCTTTTTATTCTCCCTAAAATTTACTGATAGTCTCTCACCCCAACTCTCATTTGCCCTTTTTTTCACCTCTTGCACCTTTCTCTTGACCTCCTGTCTCTTTCTTTTATACTTCTCCCACTCAATTGCATTTTTTCCCTGCAAAAATCGTCCAAATGCCTCTCTCTTCTCTTTCACTAATACTCTTACTTCTTCATCCCACCACTCACTACCCTTTCTAAACAGCCCACCTCCCACTCTTCTCATGCCACAAGCATCTTTTGCGCAATCCATCACTGATTCCCTAAATACATCCCATTCCTCCCCCACTCCCCTTACTTCCATTGTTCTCACCTTTTTCCATTCTGTACACAGTCTCTCCTGGTACTTCCCCACACAGGTCTCCTTCCCAAGCTCACTTACTCTCACCACCTTCTTCACCCCAACATTCACTCCTCTTTTCTGAAAACCCATACTAATCTTCACCTTAGCCTCCACATACTTCATATGCCCTGGTTCAATCCATTAACAGCATGTCAACCCCGGTATACCACATCATTCCAATTCACTCTATTCCTTACATGCCTTTCACCCTCCTGCATGTTCAGGCCCTGATCACTCAAAATCCTTTTCACTCCATCCTTCCACCTCCAATTTGATCTCCCACTTCTCGTTCCCTCCACCTCTGACACATATATCCTCTTTGTCAATCTTTCTTCACTCAATCTCTCCTTGCGACCAAACCATTTCAATACACCCTTTTCTGCTCTCTCAACCACACTCTTTTTATTACCACACATCTCTCTTACCCTTTCATTACTTACTCGATCAAACCACCTCACACCACATATTGCCCTCAAACATCTCATTTCCAACTTATCTACCCTCCTCCGCACAACCCTATCTATGGCCCACGCCTTGCAACCATATAACATTGTTGGAACCACTATTCCTTCAAAAATACCCATTTTTGCTTTCCGAGTTAATGTTCTTGCCTTCCACACATTTTTCAACGCTCCCATAACTTTCGCCCCCTCCCCCACCCTATGACTCACTTCTGCTTCCATGGTTCCATCCACTGTCAAATCCACTCCCAGATACCTGAAACACTTCACTTCCTCCAGTTTTTCTCCATTCATACTTACCTCCCAATTGACTTGTCCCTCAACCTTACTGTACCTAATAACTTTGCTTTTATTCACATTTACTCTCAGCTTTCTTCTTCCACACACTTTACCAAACTCAGTCACAGCTTCTGCAGTTTCTCACCGGAATCAGCCACCAGTGCTGTATCATCAATGAACAACAGCTGGCTCACTTCCCAAGCCCTCTCATCCACAACAAACTGCATACTTGCCCCTCTCTCCAAAACTCTTGCATTTACCTCCCTAACAACCCTATCCATAAACAAAATAAACAATCATGGAGACATCACGCACCCTTTCCGCAAACCGACATTCACTGAGAACAAATCACTTTCCTCTCTTCCTTCTCGTACACATGCTTTATATCCTCGATAAAACCTTTTCATCGCTTCTAGCAACTTGCCTCCCACACCATATACTCTTGATACCTTCCACAGAGCATCTCTGTCACCTCTATCATATGCCTTCTCCAGATCCATAAATGCTACATAAGTATAAGTAGGTTCATATGAGTTGGAGATATGGTCAAAGGCCATCACTGGATAATGTGTTAATCGACAAGTGTGTAAAAGCGAGACTTTTGAATGTTAATGTGCTGAAAGGGGCAGCTGGAAGGATGTCTGTATAGGCGAAGATTTGTAAAGGTTTTCAAAAAGGAAGAGAGATAGATGGGAAGAAGAGAGTGGTGAGAATAAGTGAGCTTGGAAAGGAGACTTGTGTGAGGCAGTACCACAAGAGATTGAGTGTAGAATGGCAAAAGGTGAGGGGAGTGGGTGAGGAATGGGATGTATTTAGGGAAGCAGTGATGGCATGTGCAAAAGATGCATGTGAAAGGTGGGAGGTGGGCAGATTACAAAGGGTAGTGAGTGGTGGAATGAGGAAGTAAAGTGGTTACTGAAAAAGAAAAGAGAGGTGTAAAAGAAAGCGGCAGGAGGTCAAAAGATGCAAAGGCTGAAAAAGAAGGCAAATGAGAGTTGGGGTGGGAGAGTACCATTAGACTCTAGGGAGAGCAAAAAGATGTTTTGGAAGGAGGTAAATAAAGTGCGAAAGACAAGAAAACAAATGGGAACACCGACGAAGGGGGCAAGGGGGGAAGTGATAACAGTTGTGATGATTTGAGAAAGAGATGGAGTGAGTAATTTGAAGGTATGTTGAATGTGTTTGATAATGGAGTGGCAGATGTAGGGTGTTATGGTCAGGGCGGCATGCGAAGTAAGAGGGTCAGGGAGAATGGTTTGGTTAAGAGAGAAGAGGTGGTGAAAGCCTTGCGGAAGATGAAATCTGGCATGGTGGCGGGTTTGGATGGTGCTGCATTTGCATTTATTAAGAAAGGGGGTTACTGTGTTATTCATAGGTTGGTAAGGATATTCAATATATGTATAGATCATGATGAAGTGCCTGAGGACTGGCAGAGTACACATATTGTGCAAAGGCAAAGGGGATAAAAGTGAGTGCTCAAACTACAGAGGCACAAGTTTGTTGAGTATCCCTGGAAAATTGTATGGAAGGGTGAACGCATATACAGAGCATCAAATTGGGGAGTAGCAGTGTGGTTTCAGAAAAGGCAGAGAAATACTTAGAAAATAGGTATGAGGCATTTATGGATCTGGAGAAGGCATATGTATGAGTAGGAAGAGGGGAGAGTGATTGGTTCCCAGTGAAGGTCGGTCTGGGGCAGGGATGTGTTATGTCTCTATGGTTGTTTAATTTGTTTATGGATGGGGTGGTTAGGGAAGTAAATGCAAGAGTTTTGGAGAGAGGGGTAAGTGTGCAGTCTCTTGGGGATGAGAGGGCCTGGGAAGTGAGTCGGTTGCTGTTCGCTGATGATACAGCACTGGTGGCTGATTCAAGTGAGAAACTAGAGAAGTTGGTGACCGAGTTTGGTAAGGTATGTGAAAGGAGGAAGTTGAAAGTAAATGTGAATAAGAGCAGGTTATTGGGTTCAGTAGGGTTGAGGGACAGGTTAGTTGGGATGCAAGTTTGAATGGAGAAAAACTGGAGGAAGTGAAGTGTTTTAAGTATCCCTGAGTGGAGCAAATGGAACCATGGAAGTGGAAGCGAGTCATAGGGTGGTGGAGGAAGCGGTGGTTCTGGAAGCGAAGAAAAATGTGAAAAGAGAGTGCAAAAATGGGTATGTTTAAAGGAATAGTCATTCCAACAATATCATACAATTGCAAGGCATGGGCTACAGATAGGGTTGTATGAAGGGTGGATGTGTTGGAAATTAAATATTTAAGGACAATATGTGGTGTGAGGTGGTTTGATTGAGTAAATAATGAAAGGGTAAGAGAGAGAGGTGTGGTAATAGAATAAGTGTGGTTGAGAGAGCAGATGAGGGTTTGCTGAGATGGTTTGGACATATGGAGAGAATGATTGAGGAACAGTTGACATAGAGGATATATGAGTCTGAGGTAGAGGGAACAAGGAGAAGCAGGAGACCAAATTGGAGGTGGAAGGATGGAATGAAAAAGATTTTGAGTAGTTGGGGCCTGAACATGCAGGAGGGTGAAAGGCTTGCATGGAACAGAGTGAAGTGGAATGATGCGGTATACCAGGGTCAATGCGTGCTGTCAGTGGACTGAACCAGGTCATGTGAAACATCTGGGGTAAACCATGGAAAGGTCTGTGGGACGTGGATGTGGATAGGGAGTTGTGGTTTCATTGCATTTCACATGACAGGTAGAGACTGAGTGTGAATGAATGTGATCTTTTTTGTCTGTTTTCCTGGCACTACTTCGCTGATGCAAGGGGTGGCGATGCTATTTCCTGTGGCGCCAGGGATGGATAAAGGCAAGCAAAGATGAGTATGTACATGTGTATATATGTATATGGCTGTGTATGTGTATATTAATGTATCTCCCGCCACCTACGCAGGGGTCCCAGGTTTGATCCTGGCAATTGGAGGTTAGTGAGTTATGTGTATGTATGCATATGTGTAGCATATATATGTACGTGTATGGGCGTGTATTTATATAAGTGTGTATATGAGTAGATGGGTCTTTCTTCATCTGTTTCCTGGCACTACCTTGCTGACACAGGAAATGGCAATCAAGTATAATAAATAAATATAGAGAGATAGATAGACTGATGTGTGCTTGCGTGAGTTACTGATTTCCACCTCCTCCAGGTGTAACCTTAAGAAAGCAGAGTTTACAACTCACATGGCATTCAGGCCTTATTCCTGTACTTTTTAAAGCATTGTGCTGAAACATCCACAAACATTCTGTCTATCTATCTATATCTCTGATACCAGTTTCAATTGGAACTCCCTCAAAAGGTTGGCCATGGGCAACAGTCTCCATAACTAAAGAACTGCACTGCCACTTCTGAGCCTTTAGTGCCTTAACCTTCTACACATCTATCTATCTATATCTCTGACACCTCTTCCCACCTGGAACTCCCTCAAGGGGGTGGCCATGACAATAGTCTCCATAACTAGTAAACTCCAGTGCTGCTTCTTAGCTTTTAATGCCTCACCCTTAATGGGTACCACTGGGAGAGGGGAATTCAGCACAGTGTTTGCAGAGGCTCGTACCTAATGTTCCTTCAAAACACTTTTACCTTATGCTCCTGCCTAATGTTCCTACCTACTACATCTACCTAGTGTTTGTATCTAATGCTCCCTCCTACATTTTCCTAACTATTGCTTCTATCTATTGCTCCTACCAATTTGGTGAAAGGCAGGGCTAGTGCATAGTGCTCACCACACGAAAATCTAGAATTAAGAAGAATTAGTGAGTTAGGTGTTGTCAAATGTTATGCATGACAAGAAAAAATTGTTTATGGACTGAATGCCAGCAGTCCATATGTGGGTGGGGCAGAAAGAAAAGACAGCTCTCTGGGTCAGTGGAGTACAACTTGACAACCACATAAGTGCTGGCTCGCTACGCAACCATCACTAACCCACCTGATACCCAGGTGGGTAGAAGTGGTAATATACCTCCCTGGTAGTTGACTGCCTACCAACTGCTACCTTCTTGCACATATTAGAATAAAAGTAGTCAATGAAATTTGCCTCTTAAGTGATTTTTCTTTCACTGTTGTGTAAATATCTTCGAAAATGAAAGATTGAAAATATTTGATTAACTTGAAAAACCTGAATTTTGAGGGGTTGGAAAGGAGAACTTGATAAGACATTTAAGGGTTGAAACTGAATGACTGTATGTGACTCTTATATATATATATTTTCTTTTTTACATTTTCTGTCTTCCATATCTAATTGTTTTTGGGCCAAAGAATTCTTTATGCACATAGTGACATCCCAAATGTATTTGAGTTACCTCAAAAGGGCTGTAAAGTTCAGCATCTCCCCAGCACACTGTGCAGTCATAGTCTTGGGGTCCTAAGCAGCTGCGACATGAGTAATGACATGAACGACAAGTCAAAGAACCGGCTAAGCCCTTCTCTTGTGGGTTCCATGCGTAGTGACTTTCTGGACAGCTCTGCAAGCACTTGCCATCATGGAGATAGTCATCTTTCTGACATTCTGAAATCGTTAGTGACGAATTAGTTTGTGTTGTGCTGTTTAGATATACATTAGTGAAAACTATTTTCATATTTTTGGTTTAGCTTTCATCACAAAATCTTACTACACAAGAACTTTAATTTCAGTTTGAATAAAAAAGTTAATCGTGTACAAATTCCCCATTATACAAAGCAATGCTGCATATTCATTTTACATCTAAACTTGATGAATAGCAGTCTGCAGGGATTAATTACTAAAAATATAATATTCTAGGGAAATTTGTGTTTCATCTATCTAAAACAAAAAACATGCAGTACAAAAATAGATATTCTACTAACAGTATTCCCTCATGTAGCTCCAATAAACAAGACCAGTCAGAACATAACTAAATAAAAGATGAAAGATTAAAGTTTGTATAAATGGATAACATGAAAAAAACAGTACTCATTGAAGAACTTAGATACCTCAATTTTTATTAATTCATGCATTTCTCATCTGTTTTTATATATCTAAAGATAAACACAAAAAATACATTCTAGGGATGCATAACTTACAAATGGTTAGTTGTTAGAAAGTAGTGAAACACTAGATAATCCCCTGTAGTGACTACTCAGGACAGGCATGTAAAAAAAAATATTAACGAAGTAAAAAAAGATAGAATATGCAAAACAGTGAAAGCAAGGGCAGCAGTGTGATGGCTGTTATTTCGGTGGGTCTTACCAGATTCAGCACTGATGGTAAAATACATACTACCTATGGAAGGAACATGATTCAATTAATGAAAAAGGGTTGTAACTCAAAAGTAAATCAAGATAACATCATAAAGACAAGTACAAGCTAAAGTTTTAAATACATACTGATGCATTTAGTAAATATTTTAGAGCTTGGGTATCAAAGCATCTACTAAACAGATACATTTTAGTTTTGGAATTTAGATAAATAAAAGGTTTACATCAGGGTTAATTCTTTAGTAGGGCACTCATGTTATTTTCCTGCAACAACTCACCTGTCCAGGGAGCAGGAGAGTGTTGCCAGCGAGGCCCCAACACCAACACTCAACACCGACAGTCAAACACCACCATCACACAGCTGCTTCAAGAATGCCCAACCCTGCCAACTCCTCTACTTCTGTACCATGGGTACTAACAATATGACTATATATTACCAGTACATGTAAAGGACCTGGCACGGGTGGCATAGTCATGTGTAGGTGGTAGAGAAATTGTGGGTAAAAGCAGGAAAAGAATAAGGGAAGAGGAGGATTCCCAAAATAAGTATGGAAATAGTTATTTTACACTGAAATAGGCAATGCAAGGATAGGAAAAAGTAAAAGACCCAAATTTTAAACCTAACAATACCTCAGGTCAGAATGAATAAACAATGCTATAAATTATTAGTTCATGATAATGCATTCAAATGACAATCAATGATTGCCAACATAATGATGGCAATGGAAATAGCCAATAAAGATCATAAGGAAAACAATGATCATTTGGTAGAAATTATGAAGAATACAGGAGAAATGAGAGTTAGATAAGAATCTTTAATAACACTTACTATTAAATTTGGAAATACTGGAGTCAAGAAAGAGCTTTGCACTGACTGTAAAGATGTCAGTTTCTATCAAAGCTATACAACTGAAGACGAGACTAAATTGTACGCAAAAGTTATCTGGGTACCTGATTGAATAAGACTGAGGTATATATCTACTGTAAGGATTAATGCAAAATAATCTATCTAGGTTAGAAACTTGAAGTTGCCACTTATGTACAAAAATGTAATGGATTGAGGAAAAGTGATTTTGTCAATTTTGCCAAAGTTTTTCTGCTGTCTTGTTGCTAATGCTTTTATACTGTCTTTTTCCCCTCATTTTCTTGAATCATTACTAAGACCTTTTGTGTACAAATACATATGCTTTGATTTCTATTTGTGTCATATTCCCTTACCAGTAACTGTACCTATAACAATACTCTTCTTTTTTCATTCACATAAAGTCCTTTATAAGCCTGATCAATCAGTTTAATCTACTGCTTATCCTTGTGTTATCAAGTTAAATTAATACTCTGATGTTAATTGACATATTCCAAGTTACATCGATCTATTAGCTTAAGTAAGCAGATTCCCTCAGGGTTAGAACTTAAAGACTGTGTTAATTGACTAAGCTGTGGAGTGCTGTCCTAAAGTTACAGCAAGAATGGCAAACAATACCAAGGCTAAAGTTAACAGGGTCAAATGCAAATAATGTATTGTGCATGAAATAATATTCTCTCAAGTTTCCTTGAAACTTGTGTGATTAGACAATGAAGTGCAATTAATGTTGCACTGTGAGTAGTATGGATTGTTTTGATAATTCCTGGTTTAAGCCTATCCAAATTCATTCAAGCATCAAAAGTAATCATCTCACATCCTGCAGCAAGTAGTGAATTAAAAATATCATGTTCAAATCAGTATATCAATGTACAATTTTGAATTAACAAACAACAATTTGTATTGGGTATTTCAGCCCCTAAACACATTTCTTTTGATTTAAAAGCAACCTTTTCAGAGCGTGTTTAAACTAAGGACAAACCCATACTTGCATCATAATTAGAAGAAACTATACATTATGAGAAACTGTAGTACAGCCAAAGTTCAAGAACTCAAATTTCAAAGGTTTGTACTGTTCAAGAATCCTTACACTCTTAGACTTAAGGTATTCTACTCTTACTGTCTTACAAAAAATTTAAATATGAAACCTTGCCAAAGTATTTAAGCACAAAAATTCGATGAATGGCATGATATTGAAAATGCAAGTTTATGAAATCAAGAAGCAACATTAAAAGACCTTGAAATTCTGTGCAGGCAAGAAAACAGGAATGCAGGAGTAAAGGGGTATCTATTTCTGGCTTCCTTTTGTATGAAAAGGCCAGACCATTTAACCACTCAAAGTACTTCATTTTAAGTAATCTGCACACTGCTTGGTCCCAGGGTGTATGGATTTTTAGCTTTGACTGTGATTAAGTTCTCTCAAGAAAATTATAAATTGTAATAGCAAATGCTCCTAATTACTGACAGCCAGAAGTGATTTCTATCCCTCAGGATGACTAATGACAAATCAATTAAAAACATCATGCTTTTGATTCTGAATCCAACCACTATCGTCATGGGAAAACAAAATGTTGTGTGTGTGAACATTCATTGATGATTACCTTCACTGAGTAAATAACAGCTGTACATATCCATGTGATGAAGTGTCAAGATATTGTTTAGATATTTCTATTGTAAGAAAGCATTTTCTACAAATATCTTAAGTCCATAGAATATAGAACTGCAGTTCAGAAGCTTGACATAACTCAAACTTTAACTGGCCAGAGGACTTATGGGTTAGAGCACCAATTCTTTTCATATTATGAGACCTATCTAGAAATTCTCCTCTAAGTCCCGTGCCTGTTTGTACACTCTCTTCTGTATATTCATCACACCAGATATTCAAGTGCTCCACATTTGTATAAGTTATCCCATATATCCAGATATTTTAGGAACAGATTTTTGCAAACTTGTGGATCTATTCATACACAATTTATCATTTTATTCATTGGAATAAGGCACTAAAATCTACTCTAGTGGTCTGTTGATTTCTGATTCTGTAACACATTTTGAAGGTGAATTATGTTGAATTAAGTGTAACAAGTTGATTCACCCATACTTGACTATTCCTGTGACCACAGCAGCTGGCAAGAGCATTCTCAACACTGTGGAATATCAAAACTTACTAAAGTAATGCATGTCTCAGCAACGGTTAAACTGCTGTATGGTCAAGGATCACATGTATGCATTAGGCATGAATACTTTGGCCTCCAAGTCTGACTTAATATGACTGGCAGAAAACAATTTTGGCTCCCTCACTAATGAGTAGTTGTGCATGTTCATTCTAGTATGTAGCTCAGATATGTCAGTTGCAAATGATTGAAAAGATAAAGGTAGCTTGTTATAAAATTAGCATGTTATGTGTAATCATCCAAAAAAGCATTTCTGGGATTTCAATTTGTCACACTAGATGATTATACAACTGTAAAACAAAGGCTTGCTGAATCTGATAGTTTACTGTAGTGGCTCCTAAACATCACACCAAAAGCAATGAAACTGTTTTAGCAAAGTTATCTGTAATGCAATGAACAGGTATTGCTTTTTCAAAATAGTATTTGGAGTTTTGTAGATTTCGATGCCATGGCACACTTCGAGAAGGTCTATGGTACACAGTCTGGGAACACTGGTTTATTGGAAGTAATGTACCCACATTAACAAAACTGCACCTCTCCCCATGATAGAACAATTCAGAGTCTGAAGAGAGTCCAAAGCATCTGGAAGGATATTGGGAAGCACTTTTTCAGTAAATATGTGGAAATGTGGAATTAACTAAACAGATAGAAAGTGTATTCTGTAGCACTGGGAAATTCAGAAACCTATGTGATCAAATTACTTGGGCTAGATGGGTTCCTAAGAATGTAAAGCTTCCCTGCCATATGCACAAATAGGAAGTAAAGTATAATAGGTAAAAAAAGGTAACAACTCCTGAGACATAAACAGGTTTACGTTTCTAATGTGCGGGGAGATAGAGACTGGACTGGGGTTAAGCCTCTATCTTCTTGTAAGCAAGGGACATCATTAAATAATCTATAAGCACCTGATTTAATCAGATGAGAAAGAGGCAATTAAACTATAAAGAAGGCAAGAACTCATTAGTAAAAATGGCTTAAAGAATGCAAATTCATCCAAGGATGGAGTGTTCCAAAAGGAGAAAATGTGATTACAAACAGAAACTGTTAAATAAGGGAAGTTTCTGAATTGAGAACTGCCATATAAGAAAATGATGGAAGGGGATTAACTCCCAAACAAATGTGAAGCTGCAACCATTTGGCAGGAGAAAAGTCCAGTGTAAAAATTACCAAAATCAAGGAATGCTTAGGGGAGAACCACTAGATGTGGAAATAATTGGGGGGAGGAATTGAATTACTAGACAATAAATGGGACATGTTTAGTAAGAGAATGCTCAAAGTAGAATAGCTGGTTAATCAACAAGTCTTATATGGAAACCATTATGAAAGGAACAGCTTGAAGAGTTAACCAGTCAAGGGAATGGTCTGTAGGGAAACTTTCATATAAGGATATGCTCTAAATTTGGGACGGTTGGGTTAGGTAAGTCTGAAACCTGAATATAAAGGTAAGGGAATGGTCCAAAAGGAAACCAGTAAGTAAAGAAACAGTCTGATATGTGAATCAGTAGGTGAGGAAACATTTTGGGCCCAGATATGATAGCAGGAACTGTCAGGATAAGGAACAGCTTGGAGTGTTATCTGCTAGGCAAGGGAATGTTTGTTGGGAAACTGCTGGTTAAGAAAATGATCCTAGTTATGAACTGCTAGGCAAAAAAAATTCTTGGCATCCATGAACTTACTGCTCTGAAGGTCCAAGCAATGTAACTAAAAAAAACTGATCCCTGAGGTAAATCTTCTTAAACCCTTAAATGCTGGCTGACTTGTAGAAAGTTGCCACATAAATTGGTCAAAAAGGTATCAACTTTTCTGTTTCTCATTGTAATGAAATACTTGTAAAAGTAAAGGATATGCACAAAAAGTGAGCTAACAAAACTTATAAGGTACAGTGGTGAAGTTATGCACAGACCTCCTGATGAGGGAGGTTAGAGGGAGTGAGGAGGGGGTGGAGGAAGAGAAGAAATGGAGAGCCTCTGATGCAGATATATTAATGATTTTTCTCTATTCATAAAAGAAATATATATATTCATTTATCTATTATATCATACATGATCGCTGTTTCCTGTGTCAGCAAGGTAGCGCCAGGAAACAGATGAAGAATGGCCCATCCACTCATATACATATACATAAATGCCCACATACATACATATACATATCAACATATACATACACATACACATATTCATACTTGCTTGCCCTCAATCCATTCCTGTCACTACCTTACCCTACAGGAAAACAGCACTGCTGTCCTCTGCTTCAGCAAGGCAGCGCCAGGAATACAGACAAGGCCACATTCGTTCACACTCAAGTGTAACGAACCGAAACCACAGCTTCCTATCCACATAACAAGCCCCACAGACCTTTCCATGGTTTACCCAAGACGCTTCATATGCCCTGGTTCAGTCCACTGACAGCACGTCAACCCCAGTATACCACATTGTTCCAATTCACCTGATTTCTTGGACAACTCTCACCCTCCTGTATGATCAGGCCCCGATTGCTCAAAATCTTTTTCACTCCACCTTTAATTTGGTCTCCTGCTTCTCCTTGTTCCCTCCACCTCTGACCCATATATTCTTTTAGTCAATCTTTCCTCATTTATTCTCTCCATATGTCCAAACCATTTCAACACACCCTCATCTGCTATCTCAACCATACTCTTTGTTTCCACACATCTCTCTTACCCTTACATTACTCACCCGGTCAAACCACCTCACACCACATATTGTCCTCAAACGTTTCATTTCTGACACATTCACCTTCCTATGCCTCACAACCATATAACATTGTTGGAACTGCTATTCCTTCAAACATACCCATTTTTGCTCTCAGAGATAATGTTCTCTCCTTCCACACATTCTTCATTGCTCCCAGAACCTTTGCTCCCTCCCCCTCCCTGTGACTCACTTCCGCTTCCATGGTTTCATCCACTGCTACGTCCACTCCCAAATATCTAAAACACTTCACTCATTCCAATTTTTCTCTAATCAAACTTACATCCCAAGTAACTTGTCCCTCAACCCTACTGAACCTAATAACCTATTCACATTTACTCTCAATTTTCTCCTTTCACACACTTTTCAAAACTCAGTCACCAACCTCTGCAGTTGGCTGTTGTTGACTGTTTGGTGAGGATATTCAATGTATGTATGGCTTATGGTGAAGTGCCTGAGGATTGGTGGAATGCATGCATAGTGCTATTGTACAAAGGCAAAGGGTATAAAGGTGAGTGTTCAAATTAGAAAGGTATAAGTTTGTTGAGTATTCCTGGGAAATTATATGGGAGGGTATTGATCGAGAGGGTGAAGGCATGTACAAAACATCAGATTGGGGAAGAGCAGTGTGGTTTCAGAAGTTGTAGAGGATGTGTGGATCAGGTGTTTGGTTTGAAGAATGCATGTGAGAAATACTTAGAAAAACAAATGGATTTGCTTGTAGCATTTATGGATCTGGAGAAGACATAAGATAGAGTTGATAGAGAAGCTCTGTGGAAGGTATTAAGAGTATATAGTGTGGGAGGCAAGCTGCTAGAAGCAGTGAAAAGTTCTTATCGAGAATGTAAGGCATGTGTACAAGTAGGAGGCGAGGAAAGTCCTCAGTGAATGTCAGTTTGTGGCAGGGGTGCTTGATGTCTCCATGGTTGTTTAATTTGTTTATGGATGGGGTTGTTAGGTAGGTGAATGCAAGAGTTTTAGATAGAGGGGCAAGTATGCAGTCTGTTGTGGACGAGAGGGCTTAGGAAGTGAGTCAGTTGTTGTTCACTGATGATACAGCGCTGGTGGCTGATTTGGGTGAGAAACTGCAAAAGCTGGTGGCTGAGTTTGGTAAAGAGTGTGAAAGAAGAAAGCAAGGTTATTAGGTACAGTAGGGTTGAGGAACAAGTCAATTGAGAGGTAAATTTGAATGGAGAAAAACTGGAGGAGGTGAAGTGTTTTGGATATCTGGGAGTGGATTTGGCAGTGGATGGAACCATGGAAGCGGAAGTGAGTCACAGGGTGGGGGAGGGGGGGCAAAAGTTCTGGGAGTTTTGAAAAATGTGTGGAACTCCAGAACATTATCTCAGAAAGCAAAAATGGGTATGTTTGAAGGAATTGGTTCTAACAATGTTATATGGTTGTGAGGAAGAGGGTGGATGTGTTGGAAATGAGGTGTTTGAGGACAGTATGTGGTGTGAAGTGGTTTGATCAAGTAAGTAATGAAAGAGTAAGAGAGATGTGTGGTAATAAAAAGTGTGATTGAGAGAGTAGAAGAGGGTGTATTGAAATGGTTTGGTCACATGGAGAGAATGAGTGAGGAAAGATTGACAAAGAGGATATATGTGCCAGAAGTGAAGGGAACGAGGAGAAGTGGGAGACCAAATTGGAGGTGGAAGGATGGAGTGAAAAAGATTTTGAGCAATCGGGGCCTGAATATGCAGGGGGGTGAAAGGTGTGCAAGGAATACAGTGAATTGGAACGATATGGTATACCGTGGTCGATGTGCTGTTAATGGATTAAGCCAGGGCATGTGAAGCGTCTGGAATAAACCATGGAAAGTTTTGTGGGGCCTGGATGTGGAAAGGGAGCTGTGGTTTCTGTGCATTATGCATGACAGCCAAAGACTGAGTGTGAACGAATGTGGCCTTTGTTTTTTTCTCCTAGCGCTACCTCGCGCTTGTGCTGGGGGAAAGGGGGGTGTCATTTCATGTGTGGCAGGGTGGTGAGTGGAATGAATAAAGGCAGCAAGTATGAATTATGTACATGTGCATATATGTATGTGTCTATGTATGTATATGTATGAATACATCGAAATGTATAGGTATGTAAATGTGCATGTGTGGACATGTATGCATATAAATTTGTAGGTGGGTGGGTTGGGCGATCCTTTCATCTGTTTCCTTGCGCTTCCTCGCTAACACAGGAGACAGCGAAAAAGTATAATAAATGAATAAATAAACATATATATATCCCTGGGGATAGGGGAGAAGGAATACTTCCCACGCATTCCTCACATGTCGTAGAAGACGACTAAAGGGGACGGGAGCGGGGGCCCAGAAAGCCTCCCCTCCTTGTATCTTAACTTTCTAAAAGGGGAAACAGAAGAAGGAGTCACACGGGGAGTGCTCATCCTCCTCGAAGGCTCAGAGTGGGGTGTCTAAATGTGTGTGGATGTAACCAAGATGAGAAAAAAGGAGAGATAGGTAGTATGTTTGAGGAAAGGAACCTGGATGTTTTGGCTCTGAGTGAAATGTAAGTCAAGGGCGAAGGGGAAGAGTGGTTTGGTAATGTCTTGAGAGTAAAGTCAGGGGTTAGTGAGAGGACAAGAGTAATGGAAGGAGCAGAACTACTCCTGAATCAGGAGTTGTGGGAGTATGTGATAGAGTGTAAGAAAGTAAATTCTAGATTGATATGGGTAAAACTGAAAGTTGATGGAGAGAGATGGGTGATTATTGGTGCATATGCACCTGGGCATGAGAAGAAAAATCATGAGAGGCAAGTGTTTTGGAAGCAGCTGAATGAGTGTGTTAGTGGTTTTGATGCACAAGACCAGGTTATAGTGATGGGTGATTTGAATGCAAAGGTGAGTAACGTGGCAGTTGAGGGAATAATTGGTATACATGGGGCATTCAGTGATGTAAATGGAAATGGTGAAGAGCTTGTAGATTTATGTGCTGAAAAAGGACTGGTGATTGGGAATACCTGGTTTAAAAAGCGAGATATACATAAGTATACGTATGTAAGTAGGATTAAGTAGTATTGGATTACGTGTTAATTGATAGGCGTGCGAAGGCATGTTGAGAGGTGCAACTAGAGGGATGTCTGATCATTTGAAGATTTGTTGAGGTTTTCAGAAAAGAAGAGAAAATGTTGGGGTGAAGAGAGTGGTGAGAGTAAGTGAGCTTGGGAAGGAGACTTGTGTGAGGAAGTACCAGGAGAGACTGAGTACAGAATGGAAAAAGGTGAGAACAAAGGAGGTAAGGGGAGTGGGGGAGGAATGGGATGTATTTAGGGAAGCAGTGATGGCTTGCGCAAAAGATGCTTGTGGCATGAGAAGCGTGGGAGGTGGGTTGATTGGAAAGGTTAGTGAGTGGTGGGATGAAGAAGTAAGATTATTAGTGAAAGAGAAGAGAGAGGCATTTGGACGATTTTTGCAGGGAAAAAATGCAAATGAGTGGGAGATGTATAAAAGAAAGAGGCAGGAGGTCAAGAGAAAGGTGCAAGAGGTGAAAAAGAGGGCAAATGAGAGTTGGGGTGAGAGAGTATCATTAAATTCTAGGGAGAATAAAAAGATGTTTTGGAAGGAGGTAAATAAGTGCATAAGACAAGGGAGCAAATGGGAACTTCAGTGAAGGAGGCTAATGGGGAGGTGATAACAAGTAGTGGTGATGTGAGAAGGAGATGGAGTGAGTATTTTGAAGGTTTGTTGAATGTGTTTGATAATAAGAGTGGCAGATATAGGGTGTTTTGGTCGAGGTGGTGTGCAAAGTGAGAGGGTTAGGGAAAATGATTTGGTGAACAGAGAAGAGGTAGTAAAAGCTTTGCGGAAGATGAAAGCCGGCAAGGCAGCAGGTTTGGATGGTATTGCAGTGGAATTTATTAAAAAAGGAGGTGACTGTATTGTTCACTGGCTGGTAAGGTTATTCAATGCATGTGTGATTCACGGTGAGGTGCCTAAGGATTGGCGGAATGCTTGCATGGTGCCATTGTACAAAGGCAAAGGGGATAACAGTGAGTGCTCAAATTACAGAGGTGTAAGTATGTTGAGTATTCCTGGTAAATTGTATGGGAGGGTATTGATTGAGAGGGTGAAGGCATGTACAGAGCATCAGATTGGGGAAGAGCAGTGTGGTTTCAGAAGTGGTATTAGGATGTGTGGATCAGGTGTTTGCTTTGAAGAATGTATGTGAGAAATACTTAGAAAAGCAAATGGATTTGTATGTAGCATTTATGGATCTGGAGAAGGCATATGATAGAGTAGATAGAGATGCTCTGTGGAAGGTATTAAGAATATATGGTGTGGGAGGCAAGATGCTAGAAGCAGTGAAAAGTTTTTATCGAGATTGTAAGGCATGTGTACGTGTAGAAAGAGAGGAAAGTGATTGGTTCTCAGTGAATGTAGGTTTGCGGCAGGGGTGTGTGATGTCTCCATGGTTGTTTAATTTGTTTATGGATGGGGTTGTTAGGGAGGTGAATGCAAGAGTTTTGGAAAGAGGGGCAAGTATGCAGTCTGTTGTGGATGAGAGAGCTTGGGAAATGAGTCAGTTGTTGTTTGCTGATGATACATCGCTGGTGACTGAGTTTGGTAAAGTGTGTGAAAGAAGAAAGTTAAGAGTAAATGTGAATAAGAGCGAGGTCAAGTCAATTGGGAGGTAAGTTTGAATGGAGAAAAACTGGAGGAAGTGAAGTGTTTTAGATATCTGGGAGTGGATCTGGCAGCGGATGGAACCATGGAAGCGGAAGTGAATCATAGGGTGGGGGAGGGGGCGAAAATTCTGGGAGCCTTGAAGAATGTTTGGAAGTCGAGAACATTATCTCGGATGGCAAAAATGGGTATGTTTGAAGGAATAGTGGTTCCAACAATGTTGTATGGCTGTGAGGCGTGGGCTATGGATAGAGTTGTGCGCAGGAGGGTGGATGTGCTGGAAATGAGATGTTTGAGGACAATATGTGGTGTGAGGTGGTTTGATCAAGTAAGTAATGTAAGGGTAAGAGAGATGTGTGGAAATAAAAAGAGTGTGGTTGAGAGAGCAGAAGAGGGTGTTTTGAAATGGTTTGGTCACATGGAGAGAATGAGTGAGGAAAGATTGACCAAGAGGATATATGTGTCAGAGGTGGAGGGAACGAGGAGAAGTGGGAGACCAAATTGGAGGTGGAAAGATGGAGTGAAAAAGATTTTGAGTGATTGGGGCCTGAACATGCAGGAGGGTGAAAGGCGTGCAAGGAATAGAGTTAATTGGAACGATGTGGTATACCAGGGTCGATGTGCTGTCACTGTCAATGGGGCGAGGTGGCGATGAGAATAAATATAAGCAGACAGAATGAATTATGTATATGTGTATATATGTATATGTCTGTGTGTGTATATATATGTGTACATTGAGATGTATAGGTATGTATATTTGCTTGTGTGGATGAAATTTAATGATACTCTCTCACCCCAACTCTCATTTGCCCTCTTTTTCACCTCTTGCACCTTTCTCTTGACCTCCTGCCTCTTTCTTTTATACCTCTCCCACTCATTTGCATTTTTTCCCTGCAAAAATCATCCAAATGCCTCTCTCTTCTCTTTCACTAATAATCTTACTTCTTCATCCCACCACTCACTACCTTTTCTAATCTGCCCACCTCCCACGCTTCTCATGCCACAAGCATCTTTTACGCAAGCCATCACTGCTTCCCTACATACATCCCATTCCTACCCCACTCCCCGGTCTTGTGCATCAAAACCACTAACACACTCATTCAGCTGCTCCCAAAACACTTGCCTCTCATGATCTTTCTTCTCATGCCCAGGTGCATATGCACCAATAATCACCCATCTCTCTCCATCAACTTTCAGTTTTACCCATATCAATCTAGAATTTACTTTCCTACACTCTATCACATACTCCCACAACTCCTGATTCAGGAGTAGTGCTACTCCTTCCCTTGCTCTTGTCCTCTCACTAACCCCTGACTTTACTCCCAAGACATACCGAAACCACTCTTCCCCTTTACCCTTGAGCTTCGTTTCACTCAGAGCCAAAACATCCAGATTCCTTTCCTCAAACATTCTACCTATCTCTCCTTTTCTCACCTCTTGATTACATCCACACACATTTAGACACCCCAGTCTGAGCCTGAGTCTGTGTATGGGGGTGGGTTGGGCCATTACTTTCGTCTGTTTCCTTGCGCTATCTCACAAACTCGGGAGACAGCGACAAAGCAAAATGATAAATAAATATATTATTATTATTATTATTATTAAGCAAATGGATTTGTATGTAGCATTTATGGATCTGGAGAAGGCATATGATAGAGTTGATAGAGATGCTCTGTGGAAGGTATTAAGAATATATGGTGTGGGAGGCAAGTTGTTAGAAGCAGTGAAAAGTTTTTATCGAGGATGTAAGGCATGTGTACGTGTAGGAAGAGAGGAAAGTGATTGGTTCTCAGTGAATGTAGGTTTGCGGCAGGGGTGTGTGATGTCTCCATGGTTGTTTAATTTGTTTATGGATGGGGTTGTTAGGGAGGTGAATGCAAGAGTCTTGGAAAGAGGGGCAAGTATGAAGTCTGTTGGGGATGATAGAGCTTATAAGTGAGTCAGTTGTTGTTCGCTGATGATACAGCGCTGGTGGCTGATTCATGTGAGAAACTGCAGAAGCTGGTGACTGAGTTTGGTAAAGTGTGTGAAAGAAGAAAGTTAAGAGTAAATGTGAATAAGAGCAAGGTTATTAGGTACAGTAGGGTTGAGGGTCAAGTCAATTGGGAGGTGAGTTTGAATGGAGAAAAACTGGAGGAAGTGAAGTGTTTTAGATATCTGGGAGTGGATCTGGCAGCAGATGGAACCATGGAAGCGGAAGTGGATCATAGGGTAGGGGAGGGGGCGAAAATTCTGGGAGCCTTGAAGAATGTGTGGAAGTCGAGAACATTATCTCGGAAAGCAAAAATGGGTATGTTTGAAGGAATAGTGGTTCCAACAATGTTGTAAGGTTGCGAGGCGTGGGCTATGGATAGGGTTGTGCGCAGGAGGATGGATGTGCTGGAAATGAGATGTTTGAGGACAGTGTGTGGTGTGAGGTGGTTTGATCAAGTAAGTAACGTAAGGGTAAGAGAGATGTGTGGAAATAAAAAGAGCGTGGTTGAGAGAGCAGAAGAGGGTGTTTTGAAATGGTTTGGGCACATGGAGAGAATGAGTGAGGAAAGATTGACCAAGAGGATATATGTGTCGGAGGTGGAGGGAACGAGGAGAAGAGGGAGACCAAATTGGAGGTGGAAAGATGGAGTGAAAAAGATTTTGTGTGATCGGGGCCTGAACATGCAGGAGGGTGAAAGGAGGGCAAAGAATAGAGTGAATTGGAGCGATGTGGTATACCGGGGTTGATGTGCTGTCAGTGGATTGAATCAAGGCGTGTGAAGCGTCTGGGGTAAACCATGGAAAGCTGTGTAGGTATGTATATTTGCGTGTGTGGACGTATGTATATACATGTGTATGGGGGGGGGGTTGGGCCATTTCTTTCGTCTGTTTCCTTGCGCTACCTCGCAAACGCGGGAGACAGCGACAAAGCAAAAAAAAACAAATATATATATATATATATATATATATATATATATATATATGAGAAGAAAGATCATGAGACGCAAGTGTTCTGGGAGCAGCTGAATGAGTGTGTTAGTGGTTTTGATGCATGAGACCGGGTTATAGTGATGGGTGATTTGAATGCAAAGGTGAGTAATGTGGCAGTTGAGGGAATAATTGGTATACATGGGGTGTTCAGTGTTGTAAATGGAAATGGTGAAGAGCTTGTAGATTTATGTGCTGAAAAAGGACTGGTGATTGGGAATACCTAGTTTAAAAAGCGAGATATACATAAGCATATGTATGTAAGTAGGAGAGATGGCCAGAGAGCGTTATTGGATTACGTGTTAATTGACAGGCACACGAAAGAGAGACTTTTGGATGTTAATGTGCTGAGAGGTGCAACTGGAGGGATGTCTGATCATTATCTTGAGGCTAAGGTGAAGGTTTGTATGGGTTTTCAGAAAAGAAGAGTGAATGTTGGGGTGAAGAGGGTGGTGAGAGTAAGTGAGCTTGGGAAGGAGACTTGTGTGAGGAAGTACCAGGAGAGACTGAGTACAGAATGGAAAAAGGTGAGAACAATGGAAGTAAGGGGAGTGGGGGAGGAATGGGATGTATTTAGGGAATCAGTGATGGATTGCACAAAAGATGCTTGTGGCATGAGAAGAGTGGGAGGTGGGTTGATTAGAAAGGGTAGTGAGTGGTGGGATGAAGAAGTAAGATTATTAGTGAAAGAGAAGAGAGAGGCATTTGGACGATTTTTGCAGGGAAAAAATTCAATTGAGTGGGAGATGTATAGAAGAAAGAGACAGGAGGTCAAGAGAAAGGTGCAAGAGGTGAAAAAGAGGGCAAATGAGAGTTGGGGTGAGAGAGTATCATTAAATTTTAGGGAGAATAAAAAGATGTTCTGGAAGAAGGTAAATAAAGTGCGTAAGACAAGGGAGCAAATGGGAACTTCAGTGAAGGGCGCAAATGGGGAGGTGATGTGAGAAGGAGATGGATTGAGTATTTTGAAGGTTTGTTGAATGTGTTGGATGATAGAGTGGCAGATATAGGGTGTTTTGGTCGAGGTGGTGTACAAAGTGAGAGGGTTAGGGAGAATGATTTGGTAAACAGAGAAGAGGTAGTAAAAGCTTTGCGGAAGATGAAGGCCAGCAAGGCAGCAGGTTTGGATGGTATTGCAGTGGAATTTATTAAAAAAGGGGGTGACTGTATTATTGACTGGTTGGTAAGGTTATTTAATGTATGTATGACTCATAGTGAGGTGCCTGAGGATTGGCGGAATGCTTGCATAGTGCCATTGTACAAAGGCAAAGGGGATAAGAGTGAGTGCTCAAATTACAGAGGTATAAGTTTGTTGAGTATTCCTAGTAAATTATATGGGAGGGTATTGATTGAGAGGGTGAAGGCGTGTACAGAGCATCAGATTGGGGAAGAGCAGTGTGGTTTCAGAAGTGGTAGAGATGAGTGGGTCAGGTGTTTGCTTTGAAGAATGTATGTGAGAAATACTTAGAAAAGCAAATGGATTTGTATGTAGCATTTATGGATCTGGAGAAGGCATATGATAGAGTTGATAGAGATGCTCTGTGGAAGGTTTTAAGAATATATGGTGTGAGAGGCAAGTTGTTAGAAGCAGTGAAAAGTTTTTATCGAGGATGTAAGGCATGTGTACGTGTAGGAAGAGAGGAAAGTGATTGGTTCTCAGTGAATGTAGGTTTGCGGCAGGGGTGTGTGATGTCTCCATGGTTGTTTGATTTGTTTATGGATGGGGTTGTTAGGGAGGTGAATGCAAGAGTTTTGGAAAGAGGGGCAAGTATGAAGTCTGTTGGGGATGAGAGAGCTTGGGAAGTGAGTCAGTTGTTGTTCGATGATGATACAGTGCTGGTGGCTGATTCATGTGAGAAACTGCAGAAGCTGGTGACTGAGTTTGGTAAAGTGTGTGAAAGAAGAAAGTTAAGAGTAAATGTGAATAAGAGCAAGGTTATTAGGTACAGTAGGGTTGAGGGTCAAGTCAATTGGGAGGTAAGTTTGAATGGAGAAAAATTGGAGGAAGTAAAGTGTTTTAGATATCTGGGAGTGGATCTGGCAGCGGATGGAACCATGGAAGTGGAAGTGGGTCATAGGGTGGGGGAGGGGGCGAAAATCCTGGGAGCCTTGAAGAATGTGTGGAAGTCGAGAACATTATCTCGGAAAGCAAAAATGGGTGTGTTTGAAGGAATAGTGGTTCCAACAATGTTGTATGGTTGCGAGGTGTGGGCTATGGATAGAGTTGTGCGCAGGAGGATGGATGTGCTGGAAATGAGATGTTTGAGGACAATGTGTGGTGTGAGGTGGTTTGATTGAGTAACGTAAGGGTAAGAGAGATGTGTGGAAATAAAAAGAGCGTGGTTGAGACAGCAGATGAGGGTGTTTTGAAATGGTTTGGGCACATGGAGAGAATGAGTGAGGAAAGATTGACCAAGAGGATATATGTGTCGGAGGTGGAGGGAACGAGGAGAAGTGGGAGACCAAATTGGAGGTGGAAAGATAGAGTGAAAAAGATTTTGTGTGATCGTGGCCTGAACATGCAGGAGGGTGAAAGGAGGGCAAGGAATAGAGTGAATTGGATCGATGTGGTATACCGGGGTTGACGGGCTGTCAGTGGATTGAAACAGGGCATGTGAAGCATCTGGGGTAAACCATGGAAAGCTGTGTAGGTATGTATATTTGCGTGTGTGGACGTGTATGTATATACACGTGTATGGGGGTGGGTTGGGCCATTTCTTTCGTCTGTTTCCTTGCGCTACCTCGCAAACGCGGGAGACAGCGACAAAGCAAAAAAAGAAAAAAAAAATATATATTTTATTCATTTATTTATTTATTATACTTTGTTGCTGTCTCCTGTGTTAGCAAGGTAGCGGAAGAGTACAGACGAAAGAATGGCCTAACCCACCCACATACACATGTATGCACATATACATCCACACATGCAAATATAAAATATATATATTTCAACTTTCTAAAAGGGGAAACAGAAGGAATCATGCAGGAAGTGCTCATCCTCCTCGAAGGCTCAAATTGGGGTGTCTAAATGTGTGTGGGTGTAACCAAGATGAGAAAAAAGGAGAGATAGGTAGTATGTTTGAGGAAAGGAACCTGCATGTTTTGGCTTTGAGTGAAACGAAGCTCAAGGGTAAAGGGGAAGAGTGGTTTGGGAATGTCTTGAGAGTAAAGTCAGGGGTTAGTGAGAGGACAAGAGCAAGGGAAGGAGTAGCACTACTCCTGAAACAGGAGTGGTGGGAGTATGTGATAGAGTGTAAGAAAGTAAACTTTAGATCGATATGGGTAAAACTGAAAGTGGATGGAGAGAGATAGGTGATAATTGGTGTGAATGCACCTGGGCATGAGAAGAAAGATTATGAGAGGTAAGTGTTTTGGGAGCAGCTGAGTGAGTGTGTTAGTAGTTTTGATGCACGAGACCGGGTTATAGTGATGGGTGATTTGAATGCAAAGGTGAGTTATGTGGCAGTTGAGGGAATAATTGGTGTACATAGGGCGTTCAGTGTTGTAAATGGAAATGGTGAAGAGCTTGTAGCTTTATGTGCTGAAAAAGGACTGGTGATTGGGAATACCTAGTTTAAAAAGCGAGATATACATAAGTATACGTATGCAAGTAGGAGAGATGGCCAGAGAGCGTTATTGGATTACGTGTTAATTGATAGGCGTGCAAAAGAGAGAATTTTGCGTGTTAATGTGCTGAGAGGTGCAACCCGAGGGATGTCTGATCATTATCTTGTGGAGGTGAAGGTGAAGATTTGTAGAGGTTTTCAGAAAAGAAGATAGAATGTTGGGGTGAAAAGAGTGGTGAGAGTAAGTGAGCTTGGGAAGGAGACTTGTGTGAGAACATACCAGGAGAGACTGAGTACAGAATGAAAAAAAGGTGGGAACAAAGGACATGAGGGGAGTGGGAGAGGAATGGGATGTATTTAGGGAAGCAGTGATGGCTTGCGCAAAAGATGCTTGTGGCATGAGAAGCGTGGGAGGTGGGCAGATTACAAAGGGTAGTGATTGGTGGGATGAAGAAGTAACATTATCAGTGAAAGAGAAGAGAGAGGCATTTGGACGATTTCTAAAGGGAAATAATGCAAATGATTGGGAGATGTATAAAAGAAAGTGGCAGGAAGTCAAGAGAAAGGTGCAAGAGGTGAAAAAGAGGGCAAATGATAGTTGTGGTGAGAGAGTATCATTGAATTTTAGGGAGAATAAAAAGATGTTTTGGAAGGAGGTAAATAAAGTTCGTAAGACAGGGGAACAAATGGGAACTTCAGTGAAGGGGGCTAATGGGAAGGTGATAACAAGTAGTGGTGATGTGAGTAGATGGAGTGAATATTTTGAAGGTTTGTTGAATGTGTTTGATGATAGAGTGGCAGATATAGGATGTTTTGGTCGAGGTGTTGTGCAAAGTGAGAGGGTTAGGGAGAATGATTTGGTAAACAGAGAAGAGGTAGTAAAAGCTTTGCGGAAGATGAAAGCTGGCAAGGCAGCAGGTTTTGATGGTATCGCAGTGGAATTTATTAAAAAAGGGGGTGACTGTATTGTTGACTGGTTGGTAAGGTTATTTAATGTATGTATGACTCATGGTGAGGTGCCTGAGGACTGGTGGAATGCTTGCATAGTGCCATTGTACAAAGGCAGAGGGGATAAAAGTGAGTGTTCAAATTACAGAGGTATAAGTTTGTTGAGTATTCCTGCAAAATCATATGGGAGGGTATTGATTGAGAGGGTGAAGGTATGTTTGCTTTCAAGAATGTATGTGAGAAATACTTAGAAAAGCAAATGGATTTCTATGTAGCATTTATGGATCTGGAGAAGGCATATGATAGAGTTGATAGAGATGCTCTGTGGAAGGTATTAAGAATATATGGTGTGGGAGGCAAGTTTTTAGAACCAGTGCAAAGTTTTTATCGAGGATGTAAGGCATGTGTACATGTATGAAGAGAGTATGTTTGCGGCAGGGGTGTGTGATGTCTCCATTGTTATTCAATTTGTTTATGGGGGTTGTTAGGGAGGTGAATGCAAGAGTTTTGGAAAGAGGGGCAAGTATGAAGTTTGTTGTGGATGAGAGAGCTTGGGAAGTGAGTCAGTTGTTGTTTCCTGATGATACAGCGCTGGTGGCTGATTCATGTGAGAAACTGCAGAAGCTGGTGACTGAGTTTGGTAAAGTGTGTGAAAGAAGAAAGTTGAGAGTACATGTGAATAAGAGCAAGGTTATCAGGTACAGTAGGGTTGTGGGTCAAGTTAAGTGGGAGGTAAGTTTGAATGGAGAAAAACTGTTGGAAGTGAAGTGTTTTAGATATCTGGGAGTGGATTTGGCAGCGGATGGAACCATGGAAGCAGAAGTGAATCATAGGGTGGGGGAGGGGGCAAAAATTCTGGGAGCCTTGAAGAATGTGTGGAAGTCGAGAACGTTATCTCGGAGAGCAAAATTAGGGTATGTTTGAAGGAATAGTGGTTCCAACAATGTTGTATGTTTGCAAGGCGTGGGCTGTGGATAGAGTTGGGCGGAGGAGGGTGGATGTGCTGGAAATGAGATGTTTGAGGCCAATATTGGTGTGAGGTGCTTTGATCGAGTACGTAAATTAAGGGTAAGAGAGATGTGTGTTAATAAAAAGAGTGTGGTTGAGAGAGCAGAAAAGGGTGTTTTGAAATGGTTTGGTCACATGGTGAGAATGAGTGAGGAAAGATTGACCAAGAGGATATATGATTCAGAGGTGGAGGAAAGAGGAGAAGTGGGAGACCAAATTGGAGGTGGAAAGAGGGAGTTAAAAGATTTTGAGTGATCAGGGCCTGAACATGCAGGAGGGTGAAAGGCGTGCAAGGAATAGAGTGAATTGGAATGATGTGGTATGCTGGGGCCGACGAGCTGTCAATGGATTGAACAAGGGCATGTGAAGCATCTGGGGTAAACCATTGAAAGTTCTGTGGGGCCTGGATGTGGAAAAGGAGCTGTGGTTTTGGTGCATTATTATATGACATCTAGATTCTGAGTGTGAACGAATGGGGCCTTTGTTGTCTTTTCCTAGCGCTACCTCTCACACATGAGGGGGGAGGGGATTGTTATTTCATGTGTGGCGAGGTGGCGATGGGAATAAATAAAGGTAGACAGTATGAATTATGTATATGTGTATATATGTATATGTTTGTGTGTGCATGTATATGTATACGTTGAGATGTATAGGTATGTATATTTGCGTGTGTGGACGTGTATGTATATACATGTGTATGTGGGTGGGTTGGGCCATTCTTTCGTCTGAAGTGGTCTTTCACCCTCCTGCATGTTCAGGCCCCGATCACTCAAAATCTTTTTCACTCCATCTTTCCACCTCCAATTTGGTCTCCCACTTCTCCTCGTTCCCTCCACCTCCGACACACATATCCTCTTGGTCAATCTTTCCCCACTCATTCTCTCCATGTGACCAAACCATTTCAAAACACCCTTTTCTGCTCTCTCAACCAAACTCTTTTTATTTCCACACATCTCTCTCACCCTTACATTACTTACTCGATCAAACCACCTCACACCACATATTGTCCTCAAACATCTCATTTCCAGCACATCCACCCTCCTGCGCACAACTCTATCCATAGCCCATGCTTCGCAACCATACAACATTGTTGGAACCACTATTCCTTCAAATATACCCATTTTTGCTTTCTGAGATAATGTTCTCGACTTCCACACATTCTTCAAGGCTCCCAGAATTTTCGCCCCCTCCCCCACCCTATGATTCACTTCCGCTTCCATGGTTGCATCTGCTGCCAAATCCACTCCCAGATATCTAAAACACTTTACCTCCTCCAGTTTTTCTCCATTCAAACTTACCTCCCAATTGACTTGACCCTCAACCCTACTGTACCTAATAACCTTGCTCTTATTCACATTTACTCTTAACTTTCTTCTTTCACACACTTTACCAAACTCAGTCACCAGCTTCTGCAGTTTCTTACATGAATCAGCCACCAGCGCTGTATCATCAGCGGACAACAACTGACTCACTTCCCAAGCTCTCTCATCCACAACAGACTGCATACTTGCCCCTGTTTCCAAAACTCTTGCATTCACCTCCCTAACAACCCCATCCATAAACAAATTAAACAACCATGGAGACATCACACACCCCTGCCGCAAACCTACATTCACTGAGAACCAATCACTTTTCTCTCTTCCTACACATACACATGCCTTACATCCTCGACAAAAACTTTTCACTGCTTCTAACAACTTGCCTCTCACACCATATATTCTTAAAACCTTCCACAGAGCATCTCTATCAACTCTATCATATGCCTTCTCCAGATCCATAAATGCTACATACAAATCCATTTGCTTTTCTAAGTATTTCTCACATACATTCTTCAAAGCAAACACCTGACCCACTCATCTCTACCACTTCTGAAACCACACTGCTCTTCCCCAATCTGATGCTCTGTACACGCCTTCACCCTCTCAATCAATACCCTCCCATATAATTTACTAGGAATACTCAACAAACTTATACCTCTGTAATATGAGCACTCACTCTTATCCCCTTTGCCTTTGTACAATGGCACTATGCAAGCATTCCGCCAATCCTCAGGCACCTCACTATGAGTCATACATACATTAAATAACCTTACCAACCAATCAACAATACAGTCACCCTCTTTTTTAATAAATTCCACTGCAATACCGTCCAACCTGCTGCCTTGCCGGCTTTCATCTTCCGTAAAGCTTTTACTACTTCTTCTCTATTTACCAAATCATTTTCCCAAACCCTCTCACTTTGCACACCACCTCGACCAAAACACCCTATATCTGCCACTCTATCATCAAACACATTCAACAAACCTTCAAAATACTCACTCCATCTCCTTCTCACATCACCACCACTTATTATCACCTCCCCATTAGTCCCCTTCACTGAAGTTCCCATTTGCTCCCTTGTCTTATGCACTTTATTTACCTCCCTCCAAAACATGTTTTTATTCTCCCTGAAATTTAGTGATACTCTCTCACCCCAACTCTCATTTGCCCTCTTTTTCATCTCTTGCACCTTTCTCTTGACCTCCTGCCTGTTTCTTTTATACCTCTCCCACTAATTTGCATTTTTTCCCTGCAAAAATCGTTCAAATTCCTCTCTCTTCTCTTTCACTAATAATCTTCTTCATCCCAACACTCACTACCTTTCCTAATCAACCCACCTCCCACGCTTCTCATGCCACAAGCATCTTTTGTGCAAGCCATCACTGCTTCCCTAAATACATCCCATATATATATATATATATATATATATATATATATATATATATATATATATATATATATATACATATATATATATACATATATATCTATTTATTTATTTATTTTGCTTTGTAGTTGTCTCCCACGTTTGCGAGGTAGCGCAAGGAAGCAGATGAAAGAAATGGCCCAACCCACCCCCATACACATGTATATACACACACGACCACACATGCAAATATACATACCTATACATCTCAATGTACACATATATATACACACACCGACACATACATATATACCCATGCACACAATTCACACTGTCTGCCTTTATTCATTCCTATCGCCATCTCGCCACACATGGAATACCATCCCCCTCCCCCCTCATGTGTGCGGGGTAGCGCTAGGAAAAGACAACGAAGGCCTCATTCGTTCACACTCAGTCGCTAGCTGTCATGCAATAATGCCCGAAACCACAGCTCCCTTTCCACATCCAGGCCCCACACAGCTTTCCATGGTTTACCCCAGACGTTTCACATGCCCTATTCAATCCACTGACAGCACGTCAACCCCGGTATACCACATCAATCCAATTCACTCTATTCCTTGCCCGCCTTTCACCCTCCTGCATGTTAAGGCCCCGATCACTCAAAATCTTTTTCACTCCATCTTTCCACCTCCAATTGGGTCTCCCACTTCTCCTCGTTCCCTCTACCTCCGACACATATATCCTCTTGGTCAATCTTTCCTCACTCATTCTCTCCATGTGCCCAAACCATTTCAAAACACCCTCTTCTGCTCTCTCAACCACGCTCTTTTTATTTCCACACATCTCTCTTACCCTTACATTACTTACTCGATCAAACCACCTCACACCACATATTGTCCTCAAACATCTCATTTCCAGCACATCCACCCTCCTGCGCACAACTCTATCCATAGCCCACGCCTCGCAACCATACAACATTGTTGGAACCACTATTCCTTCAAACATACCCATTTTCGCTTTCCGAGATAATGTTCTTGACTTCCACACATTCTTCAAGGCTCCCAGGATTTTCGCCCTCTCCCCCACCCTATGATTCACTTCCACTTCCATGGTTCCATCCGCTGCCAGATCCACTCCCAGATATCTAAAACACTTTACCTCCTCCAGTTTTTCTCCATTCAAACTTACCTCCCAATTGACTTGACCCTCAACCCTACTGTACCTAATAACCTTGCTCTTATTCACATTTACTCTTAACTTTCTTCTTTCACACACTTTACCAAACTCAGTCACCAGCTTCTGCAGTTTCTCACATGAATCAGCCACCAGCGCTGTATCATCAGCGAACAACAACTGACTCACTTCCCAAGCTCTCTCATCCACAACAGACTTCATACTTGCCCCTCTTTCCAAAACTCTTGCATTCACCTCCCTAACAACCCCATCCATAAACAAATTAAACAACCATGGAGACATCGCACACCCCTGCCGCAAATCTACATTCACTGAGAACCAATCACTTTCCTCTCTTCCTACACGTACACATGCCTTACATCCTCAATAAAAACTTTTCACTGCTTCTAACAACTTGCCACCCACACCATATATTCTTAATACCTTCCACAGAGCATCTCTGTCAACTCTATCATATGCCTTCTCCAGATCCATAAATGCTACATACAAATCCATTTGCTTTTCTAAGTATTTCTCACATACATTCTTCAAAGCAAACACCTGATCCACACATCCTCTACCACTTTTGAAACCACACTGCTCTTCCCCAATCTGATGCTCTGTACATGCCTTCACCCTCTCAATCAATACCCTCCCATATAATTTACCAGGAATACTCAACAAACTTATACCTCTGTAATTTGAGCATTCACTCTTATCCCCTTTGCCTTTGTACAATTGCACTATGCACGCATTCCGCCAATCCTCAGGCACCTCACCATGAGTCATACATACATTAAATAACCTTACCAACCAGTCAACAATACAGTCACCCCCTTTTTTAATAAATTCCACTGCAATACCATCCAAACCTGCTGCCTTGCCGGCTTTCATCTTCCGCAAAGCTTTTACTACCTCTTCTCTGTTTACCAAATAATTTTCCCCAACCCTCTTACTTTGCACACCACCTCGACCAAGACACCCTATATCTGCCACTCTATCATCGAACACACTCAACAAACCTTCAAAATACTCACTCCATCTCCTTCTCACATCACCACTACTTGTTATCACCTCCCCATTAGCACCCTTCACTGAAGTTCCCATTTGCTCCCTTGTCTTACGCACTTTATTTACCTCCTTCCAGAACATCTTTTTATTCTCCCTAAAATCTAATGATACTCTCTCACCCCAACTCTCATTTGCCCTCTTTTTCACCTCTTGCACCTTTCTCTTGACCTCCTGTCTCTTTCTTTTATACATCTCCCACTCAATTGCATTTTTTCCCTGCAAAAATCGTCCAAATGCCTCTCTTTTCTCTTTCACTAATAATCTTACTTCTTCATCCCACCACTCACTACCCTTTCTAATCAACTCACCTCCCACTCTTCTCATGCCACAAGCATCTTTTGGGCAATCCATCACTGCTTCCCTAAATACATCCCATTCCTCCCCCACTCCCCTTACTTCCATTGTTCTCACCTTTTCCATTCTGTACTCAGTCTCTCCTGGTAGTTCCTCACACAAGTCTCCTTCCCAAGCTCACTTACCCTTACCACCCTCTTCACCCCAACATTCACTCTTCTTTTCTGAAAACCCATACAAATCTTCACCTTAGCCTCCACAAGATAATGATCAGACATCCCTCCAGTTGCACCTCTCAGCACATTTACATCGAAAAGTCTCTCTTTCGCGCGCCTGTCAATTAACACGTAATCCAATAACGCTCTCTGGCCATCTCTCCCACTTACATACGTATACTTATGTATATCTCCCTTTTTAAACCAGGTATTCCCAATCACCAGTCCTTTTTCAGCACATAAATCTACAAGCTCTTCACCATTTCCATTTACAACACTGAACTCCCCATGTATACCAATCATTCCCTCAACTGCCACATTACTCACCTTTGCATTCAAATCACCCATCACTATAACCCGGACGCGTGCATCAAAACCACTAACACACTCATTCAGCTGCTCCCAGAACACTTGCCTCTCATGATCTTTCTTCTCATGCCCAGGTGCATATGCACCAATAATCACCAATAATCAGTTTCACCCATATTAACTGAGAATTTACTTTCTTACATTCTATCACATACTCCCACAACTCCTGTTTCAGGAGTACTGCTACTCCTTCCCTTGCTCTTGTCCTCTCACTTTACTCCCAAGACATTCCCAAACCACTCTTCCCCTTTACCCTTGAGCTTCGTTTCACTCAGAGCCAAAACATCCAGGTTCCTATATATATATACATACATATATATTCTTTTTTCTTTTAAACTATTCGCCATTTCCCGCGTTAGCGAGGTAGCATTAAGAACAGAGGACTGGGCCTTTGAGGGAATACCCTCACCTGGCCCAATTCTCTGTTCCTTCTTTTGGAAAAAAAAAAAAAAAAAAAAAAAAAAAAGGAAACAGACGAAAGAAATGGCCCAACCCACTCCCATACACATGTATATACATACGTCCACACACGCAAATATACATACCTACACAGCTTTCCATGGTTTACCCCTAGACGCTTCACATGCCCTGATTCAATCCACTGACAGCACGTCAACCCCGGTATACCACATCGATCCATTTCACTCTATTCCTTGCCCTCCTTTCACCCTCCTGCATGTTCAGGCCACGATCACACAAAATCTTTTTCACTCCATCTTTCCACCTCCAATTTGGTCTCCCACTTCTCCTCGTTCCCTCCACCTCCGACACATATATCCTCTTGGTCAATCTTTCCTCACTCATTCTCTCCATGTGCCCACACCATTTCAAAACACCCTCTTCTGCTCTCTCAACCACGCTCTTTTTATTTCCACACATCTCTCTTACCCTTACGTTACTTACTCGATCAAACCACCTCACACCACACATTGTCCTCAAACATCTCATTTCCAGCACATCCATCCTCCTGCGCACAACTCTATCCATAGCCCATGCCTCGCAACCATACAACATTGTTGGAGCCAGGTTTTCCTTCAAACATACCCATTTTTGCTTTCCGAGACAATGTTCTCGACTTCCACACATTCTTCAAGGCTCCCAGGGTTTTCGCCCTCTCCCCCACCCTAAGATTCACTTCCGCTTCCATGGTTCCATCCGCTGCCAGATCCACTCCCAGATATCTAAAACACTTTACTTCCTCCAGTTTTTCTCCATTCAATTGACTTGACCCTCAACCCTACTGTACCTAATAACCTTGCTCTTATTCACATTTACTCTTAACTTTCTTCTTTCACACACTTTATCAAACTCAGTCACCAGCTTCTGCAGTTTCTCTCATGAATCAGCCACCAGCGCTGTATCATCAGCAAACAACAACTGACTCACTTCCCAAGCTCTCTCATCCACAACAGACTTCATACTTGCCCCTCTTTCCAAGACTCTTGCATTCACCTCCCTAACAACCCCATCCATAAACAAATTAAACAACCATGGAGACATCACACACCCCTGCCGCAAACCTACATTCACTGAGAACCAATCACTTTCCTCTCTTCCTACACGTACACATGCCTTGCATCCTCGATAAAAACTTTTCACTGCTTCTAACAACTTGCCTCCCACACCATATATTCTTAATACCTTCCACAGAGCATCTCTATCAACTCTATCATATGCCTTCTCCAGATCCATAAATGCTACATACAAATCCATTTGCTTTTCTAAGTATTTCTCACATACATTCTTCAAAGCAAACACCTGATCCACACATCCTCTACCACTTCTGAAACCACACTGTTCTTCCCAGTCTGATGCTCTGTACATGCCTTCACCCTCTCAATCAATACCCTCCCATATAATTTACCAGGAATACTCAACAAACTTATACCTCTGTAATTTGAGCACTCACTCTTATCCCCTTTGCCTTTGTACAGTGGCACTATGTACGCATTCCGCCAATCCTCAGGCACCTCACCATGAGTCATACATACATTGAATAACCTTACCAACCAGTCAATAATACAGTCACCCCCTTTTTTAATAAATTCCACTGCAATTCCATCCAAACCTGCTGCCTTGCCAGCTTTCATCTTCTGCAAAGCTTTTACTACCTCTTCTCTATTTACCAAATCATTTTCCCTAACCCTTTCACTTTGCACACCACCTCGACCAAAACACCCTATATCTGCCACTCTATCATCAAACACATTCAACAAACCTTCAAAATACTCACTCCATCTCCTTTTCACATCACCACTACTTGTTATCACCTCCCCATTTGCTCCCTTATCTTACTTACTTTATTTACCTCCTTCCAGAACATCTTTTTATTCTCCCTAAAATTTAATGATACTCTCTCACCCCAACTCTCATTTGCCCTCTTTTTCACCTCTTGCACCTTTCTCTTGACCTCCTGTCTCTTTCTTTTATACATCTCCCACTCAACTGCATTTTTTCCCTGCAAAAATCGTCCAAATGCCTCTCTCTTCTCTTTCACTAATAATCTTACTTCTTCATCCCACCACTCACTACCCTTTCTAATCAACCCACCTCCCACTCCTCTCATGCCACAAGCATCTTTTGCGCAATCCATCACTGATTCCCTAAATACATCCCATATATATATACATATATATTAAAAGGAGCAAGACTACAAAATTTCTATGGTAAGGACAGAACCTAGAGATAATGCATACTTCCTCTTCTGGAGGTGAAGTGGAAGGGAGGATGGGGTAGGTACTCTGGCAAGATGAGCCTCATAACACATTATCACAAAATGACATCACTATCTATGGTTACCATTTACACATATTTACATATTATCTTACAAATATTTACACATTTACATCTATTTATGCATACCTTTACACCAAAGAAATACTTTTAGGGAGTGAAAATCTCTGCAATAAACTCCTGCAATGATCATGAAACACTTAGTAGCGATTCAAATACCAAAATATTGGTGGGTTGTTCAAATGTAACCCATAAAAACTAACACCGCTATGATGATTCCCAGTATCTACTTCACAAGCCTTCATATGAAGGCACATAGCATTTTGGAAATAAATTTTGAAAACCCTAATTCCAAATGTTAGCATCTTGGACCATGAATACTGCACTTTCTTGGAAATGCTTAATGCTTGGTAATGAACTTTGTTCATATCTGGCTACAAAATCAAAAGGAAATGAAACTGTTTCTCTTACCAACTGAAGGTTCTAGGAATGCATCCTAGGTCAGCAGCTTCCAAATAAAAGACCCTCAGGATGTATCAAACAAACAAAAATACACCTTGAATATGACTTACAAGATAAAAACTCACCAATAACAATTTGCAAATGTACCCAAGCACAAATGGGAGGAAAAAGGGATACAAGGCCCATCAGTCATAAGCAAACCCACACCAAGTGGGCCTCTCACATATAATTTCTTTAGTTGAGGAATTCATTCTACCATATGTATGTTCTCCCAATACTTGAGGAAGAATTGATAAAAGAAAACTTTGTATGTTAAAGAAATGGCGCAACGAACATCAAAGCTAAAGCAAAAAGTGGGGCAAAACTAAGATACAAGCTCAAGGTTGTTGTCAAGGTGACAGCATAGGAGGAAATGAAAAACTAAGAGTGGTTGATAAAACTATTTTTGTCCTTGTAATTTAGGCCACTGTTTAATAATGGTGGCAAGCAGCAATTTTTCAAAGATGATCCTGTCCTCAGGGGTATAAGGTGGGATTAAATACAGGTTATCACTAAAATTTTTCATCATTTCCTTTCTCATTGGCTGACTCCTGTTACAGAGAAATAAACTTACAAAAAGTTTTGCTTGATAAAAGAACTGTGAGAAACTGAAAGTCTGACTTGACTGTTACAAATAGGCAAAAGCAGTATAATATCAAATGCACTTGCAGATCAGCATCCAGACAATTCATAAGCATATATCTTCATTTGAAAGTAAAAAGTGAAAACAGTAAACTTAAAGCTAAATAAAAATATTTGCAACATCCATACCAAACATAGTGTATAAACTGGCCTTATTCAATAGTCTTCATCATACGGACTGCACGCATTTATTGAATCTCAAGCATGCAGAACAAGATGGAGTGCAAACTTTTTAGTTCCTCAAACCTGAGGTGAGGAGAACATAGAATTTTTTGGGCTCAGGCAAAATGAACTTAACTTACTCAGGGTTTTCATTAATGAAAGTGAATCTTGTTAAATTTATCCTCTTGGGATTTTGATATGCAAACATGCATATGAAGTACTGTACATAAATTTCACCTTCTTTCATAGGGCCCTTTGCAATGCTGATGGATGAACACCCATCATACATCCAGCACATCTGTGTAACTTTCTACAAGTCTGACTCAGAGCTTAGGTGCCTTATAAATGTAAACCTTGTGTCAGTGTTTATATACAGTAATTGTTTTTAGCATGTTTGTATTACTATTACCTTAAGATTGTTCTAAAATCTATTTACATACTGTCCATATCAGAACAATGACAAAAACAATAAAGCATCTACAACCAATGTACAGACATTCAAAAAGTGTAAACATTCAGCTGCTGTGTGAGATGCATTAAGGACAAGAGCATCTTTTAATGAGATGCACTGAATAGTGGCCAAAGATTATAGTGCCACCCCTTACACTGAGGATGGCGCTACATTTATATGATGAGAGCTAAATTTATAGATACATTGAGGATGTAGAATAATATTGAAGTAGTAAGTAATTTTTCAACTAAATCATAAAGATTTTTGGTGTCAGTAGCGACTGACTAAATGAGACCTTGCAACCCACAATGCAAGTGGGTGGAGTTGTTTTGTTATCATTCATCCTCATATCTTTATACATGCATTAACTCTAATGACTTTAAGTACAATTTTTTTTTTTTTTTTTTGCTTTGTCGCTGTCTCCCACGTTTGCGAGGTAGCGCAAGGAAACAGACGAAAGAAATGGCCCAACCCACCCCCATACACATGTGTATACATATGTCCACACACGCAAATATACATACCTACACAGTTTTCCATGGTTTACCCCAGACGCTTCACATGTCCTGATTCAATCCACTGACAGCACGTCAACCCCGGTATACCACATCGATCCAATTCACTCTCTTCCTTGCCCTCCTTTCACCCTCCTGCATGTTCAGGCCCCGATCACACAAAATCTTTTTCACTCCATTTTTCCACCTCCAATTTGGTCTCCCACTTCTCCTCGTTCCCTCCACCTCCGACACATATATCCTCTTGGTCAATCTTTCCTCACTCATTCTCTCCATGTGCCCAAACCATTTCAAAACACCCTTTTCTGCTCTCTCAACCACGCTCTTTTTATTTCTACACATCTCTCTTACCCTTACATTACTTACTCGATCAAACCACCTCACACCACACATTGTCCTCAAACATCTCATTTCCAGCACATCCATCCTCCTGCGCACAACTCTATCCATAGCCCACGCCTCGCAACCATACAACATTGTTGGAACCACTATTCCTTCAAACATACCCATTTTTGCTTTCCGAGATAATGTTCTCGACTTCCACACATTCTTCAAGGCTCCCAGGATTTTCGCCCCCTCCCCCACCCTATGATCCACTTCCGCTTCCATGGTTCCATCCGCTGCCAGATCCACTCCCAGATATCTAAAACACTTTACTTCCTCCAGTTTCTCTCCATTCAAACTTACCTCCCAATTGACTTGACCCTCAACCCTACTGTACCTAAGTACAAATATTTTTTTTTTTTTTTTTTGCTGTCTCCCGCGTTTGCGAGGTAGCGCAAGGAAACAGACGAAAGAAATGGCCCAACCCACCCCCATACACATGTATATACATACGTCCACACACGCAAATATACATACCTACACAGCTTTCCATGGTTTACCCCAGACGCTTCACATGCCCTGATTCAATCCACTGACAGCACGTCAACCCCGGTATACCACATCGCTCCAATTCACTCTATTCCTTGCCCTCCTTTCACCCTCCTGCATGTTCAGACCCCGATCACACAAAATCTTTTTCACTCCATCTTTCTACCTCCAATTTGGTCTCCCTCTTCTCCTCGTTCCCTCCACCTCCGACACATATATCCTCTTGGTCAATCTTTCCTCACTCATTCTCTCCATGTGCCCAAACCATTTCAAAACATCCTCTTCTTCTCTCTCAACCACGCTCTTTTTATTTCCACACATCTCTCTTACCCTTACGTTACTTACTCGATCAAACCAACTCACACCACACATTGTCATCAAACATCTCATTTCCAGCACATCCATCCTCCTGCGCACAACTCTATCCATAGCCCACGCCTCGCAACCATACAACATTGTTGGAACCACTATTCCTTCAAACATACCCATTTTTGCTTTCCGAGACAATGTTCTCGACTTCCACACATTCTTCAAGGCTCCCAGAATTTTCGCCCCCTCCCCCACCCTATGATCCACTTCCGCTTCCATGGTTCCATCCGCTGCCAGATCCACTCCCAGATATCTAAAACACTTCACTTCCTCCAGTTTTTCTCCATTCAAACTCACCTCCCAATTGACTTGACCCTCAACCCTACTGTACCTAATAACCTTGCTCTTATTCACATTTACTCTTAACATTCTTCTTTCACACACTTTACCAAACTCAGTCACCAGCTTCTGCAGTTTCTCACATGAATCAGCCACCAGCGCTGTATCATCAGCGAACAACAACTGACTCACTTCCCAAGCTCTCTCATCCCAACAGACTTCATACTTGCCCCTCTTTCCAAAACTCTTGCATTCACCTCCCTAACAACCCCATCCATAAACAAATTAAACAACCATGGAGACATCACACACCCCTGCCGCAAACCTACATTCACTGAGAACCAATCACTTTCCTCTCTTCCTACACGTACACATGCCTTACATCCTCGATAAAAACTTTTCACTGCTTCTAACAACTTGCCTCCCACACCATATATTCTTAATACCTTCCACAGAGCATCTCTATCAACTCTATCATATGCCTTCTCCAGATCCATAAATGCTACATACAAATCCATTTGCTTTTCTAAGTATTTCTCACATACATTCTTCAAAGCAAACACCTGATCCACACATCCTCTACCACTTCTGAAACCACACTGCTCTTCCCCAATCTGATGCTCTGTACATGCCTTCACCCTCTCAATCAATACCCTCCCATATAATTTACCAGGAATACTCAACAAACTTATACCTCTGTAATTTGAGCACTCACTCTTGTGTTTTCTATAAATGATGTAGGATATAAATTCTTACATATGCACCTTAAGAAAATGATCTTTTCACAATGTGATTTGCAAAGAAAATTTTTTTCTATAGATTTTTATTTAAAAGGAATACTGAAAAAACTTTTCTGGATCATTTTGTTAGGAAATAAAGTGGTAATTCTGTCTCAAGTAAAACAATACTAAATCAAAAAGTTGTACACAAGTCTGGCACGTGTGTGAAGCACACTAAGAACCCCAGATCCAAAGCGCGTTGAAAAATCACCTGGTCCAAGACCTAAGTGTCATTATTTCACTTTTATCAACACAAGGAGGTGGTGGCATATCTCTTCCTGCAGTTTGAACCTGGCTACCTAGTCCAGGGGATTACTTTCTATATAGTTCTTTAACCCTTTCAGTCCTACATACATACCTTGTACACATGGAACCAGAGTCCTAAAGATGTATGAGATACATGTTAAAATTTCCTGCCTTATTTCAAATATCCTTGAGCTGCCTTGATCCAGAAAATTATTTCATGTCACCAGTAGTAGTAATTCAATCCAAGTCAGTTACCAGACAAAGTTTAGCAGGAAGGGTGCTTATCAGTACATGCATCTGTCAGCTGAGATAGTGATACCTGTGCACCTGGCAGCCATAAACATAAATTCATGGAGACAGGAAAAAATATCGAGGATGTAAGGCATGTGTACGTGTAGGAAGAGAGGAAAGTGATTGGTTCTCAGTGAATGTAGGTTTGCGGCAGGGGTGTGTGATGTCTCCATGGTTGTTTAATTTGTTTATGGATGGGGTTGTTAGGGAGGTAAATGCAAGAGTCTTGGAAAGAGGGGCAAGTATGAAGTCTGTTGGGGATGAGAGAGCTTGGGAAGTGAGTCAGTTGTTGTTCGCTGATGATACAGCGCTGGTGGCGGATTCATGTGAGAAACTGCAGAAGCTGGTGACGGAGTTTGGTAAAGTGTGTGGAAGAAGAAAGTTAAGAGTAAATGTGAATAAGAGCAAGGTTATTAGGTACAGTAGGGCTGAGGGTCAAGTCAATTGGGAGGTGAGTTTGAATGGTGAAAAACTGGAGGAAGTGAAGTGTTTTAGATATCTGGGAGTGGATCTGTCAGCGGATGGAACCATGGAAGCGGAAGTGGATCATAGGGTGGGGGAGGGGGCGAAAATTTTGGGAGCCTTGAAAAATGTGTGGAAGTCGAGAACATTATCCCGGAAAGCAAAAATGGGTATGTTTGAAGGAATAGTAGTTCCAACAATGTTGTATGGTTGCGAGGCGTGGGCTATGGATAGAGTTGTGCGCAGGAGGATGGATGTGCTGGAAATGAGATGTTTGAGGACAATGTGTGGTGTGAGGTGGTTTGATCGAGTAAGTAACGTAAGGGTAAGAGAGATGTGTGGAAATAAAAAGAGCGTGGTTGAGAGAGCAGAAGAGAGTGTTTTAAAATGGTTTGGGCACATGGAGAGAATGAGTGAGGAAAGATTGACCAAGAGGATATATGTGTCGGAGGTGGAGGGAACGAGGAGAAGAGGGAGACCAAATTGGAGGTGGAAAGATGGAGTGAAAAAGATTTTGTGTGATCGGGGCCTGAACATGCAGGAGGGTGAAAGGAGGGCAAGGAATAGAGTGAATTGGAGCGATGTGGTATACAGGGGTTGACGTGCTGTCAGTGGATTGAATCAAGGCATGTGAAGCGTCCGGGGTAAACCATGGAAAGCTGTGTAGGTATGTATATTTGTGTGTGTGGACGTGTGTATGTACATGTGTATGGGGGGGGTTGGGCCATTTCTTTCGTCTGTTTCCTTGCGCTACCTCGCAATACGCGGGAGACAGCGACAAAGTATAAAAAAAAAAAAAAAAAAAAAAAGGAAAAAATATGAAATTTTGATGGGAATCAGTGAAATAAAGGGATATGATTTTGATCATTGTCCTTAACTTTTATCTAGGCCATGTGATGACAGATACATGGCAGAAACTGGCTTACAGATGGGTGCACAAACTTTTGTGCTGCTAAGGAAACCTAAATGGATTACATCTTCTTTAGATGGTTTCTTTTCTTTTTTGGATATTTTAAGTCTTTTAAAAATGTTGAATTAGTTTGTTATGTCTTCAATAAAATAAAATTCTGGAAAGGATGCAAAAATAGTCAGAGTTTAGGACTAAAAGAATTAAGTCATAATGTGTGTTGTAATTTTGGCTGTTATACAGTACATGTGGTTATGATGACAAACACGAAACTTTAACTCCCAGTTTGTGTGAGGCAGTGCAAAGATTGCCTTCATCCTCACAGAAATTGGCTCAATATGAGATTTAGAAGACCTAAAATAAGTAATACCTGTTATGCATAAAAGTGGTAGCTGACCTTCAGAAATATTGAGTACTGAGGGATATACCATAAGACTTCAGTAATTTCTACTTATTGGGAGGGCCTGTTTGCAAGTTGTCAGACTGTGCAATTAATGCATTTCTATTACTTTTCATAAACAATGATAAAGTAATATCTTTTAACTCAGAATGGATTGAAAAGTGTTTTTTGAAGTGAAAAGAGCAAGATGGAGCAGTAGCAGAAGGGAGAGGACTAAGTTACGGACTCCATTATTCTTGCATACTTAAAACCATAGTAAAGTACAACACTTCAAACTCAATTTTGCTCTGTACATCACAAGCTATTTCAAAGGACCTTTTTCCCCACATTTATAACTGACCATCCTTCAAAGTTGGAAGCAAAATACTGATAACACATTTGCATTGTATACTTGTAACATTATTTCATATTTATACAAATACATGAATAATAAACCAAAAGCAGACTTCAAGTATGTTCACCATGCTTTACTGCTGTGCATCACAGCTAACTTTCTTGTAAAGGATACAATAGTTATTTCAGAGTAGCTTTCAATAAGCTTAACAAAAATAACATTTTGTACAAACCAATAGGTATGGTAAGTCTATCCTTAGTGCATTAAAGATGATGTGGCTCTGGTAGTCTAAACTATGTATTGATATAAAGTCTGGTGTTCAGACTGAATAAATACTGAACAAAAGTCCCATATCATAATACTTGATGACAGAATAGTGAAGAAAACAAATTTCATAGTTTTTTTTCAGATTTGTAGCTACTCAGAGCATATTTTTTTTCTTATGGAACATTATGCTAAACCAGCAAGTTAATCAAACTAAAAATAAGTAATCTCACTTGTTGCTAAAGACAGAGGAGCTACACACCACAGTAAGTGGTAATCTGACCAATGCTGAATACCCAGGTGTCTGGATATTTTATGTTTTGCTTCCTTTCAAGCTAATGCATTTATTTCTTAGGACATTATTGAATTGATTTGAACTGAAATAATGCTACAAGTAAATGACTGAAATTTTGAGTGCATTCCTTATATACAAAGCTCCAAATTAGGCTGTGTATAGAATGGGGTAACTTACTAAATTCAGCATCCCTTGTCTTCACTGCACCATGGTGTGAGTCACCTACAGAAAGGTGTGAGCATTCTGAAACATGCATTAATCTTTAAGTACCTTAAGCCATGGAATAATGATGCTGCAGACAGACACTGAGAAGGAATGATCAGCCTCTGATGGGTTTAGCTAAAGATCTCAAAACCTACATGAAAGATGGGTTGCAGTTCCTGTTATTACACTATTACCACAGCACACTTCCTTGCAAACAGCTTGGGAATCAAAAACCTATGACAAAGCAGACATTGTTCTAATTATTATAAAGAATGTTTAGAATATGTAGTTGAATGTTAATAGTATTCCCTTACAAACAAGTAATCATTATAACTACTTATTTTTCAACCTGTTTTGTATCCTTGAAATCTGAATCCAGATTTTGATACCTGTGAATCCCTCGTAAAATTACTCTTCAGTTGCCCAACACAACACCCTAAAAGTTACAGTAATTCCATACACTAACCTGATTAATGCCTCCCTTCTACAAAATCTAAATGCTACAACTTATACAATCTGAAAATCATTACCCCAGTGTCATTCAAACTTCCACTTTGTATTTCAAGATGGTTGACTCTATGACTCTGCATGTAGCAGCCTGAACACATATCAAGCCTCACAATTTTCATTGCTGTAAGAAACATTCTCAGAGAATGGACATCCCTAAAACAACAATACGAATGGCGTGTTTAAATAACGATTTGGGGTCAGGATGGCCCATTTGTTAAAGGCTCTGGACTCTGTACCATACTTGAGAGGTTCTAGCACTGTCAGTGCACCCTTTATAGTTCTTCCATAAAATGAGTCTTGAACTCCTGAAAAGACTATTTTTTCCTGAAAAGGAGGCCACTGATCAAGAGAACTGACAGAGGGCCTTACCTTCCCTGGGAATAATAGGCAAATTTCAATGTCAACTTGTGGGTAACCCCACCATATATCTTTGAGTTGGATAACATCACAGGGACCATTCCTCACCACTGCCTCCTCTAAAGGAGCAAGGTTTACATTATTAGCTCAAATCCAGATGTAAATGATATATCTAATTCATCCCTAAAAAACCCCAAACAACACTACAGGAAGTATAATGATACAGAGGGGAAGAAGGGTTAGCAAGAAAAAGGCCTCCCATGTAAGGAACAACAGCCTTTCATAAGCTGCTTTCTTCTTAATAGGAGTAAAAAAAAAGCATGTTCAAATGGAGGCTGGTTGGAAAATCATGAACTTACTGTAGGAATGAAGTGGTGAGCAGTGGGTAGGAAGAGATACCTGGCAGACCCCTGAGCACCATGCAAGATATCTCACAGATCCACACTCAGATAACAGTGGACAAAAATGCAGGGAGATCCTTACAGCTCACTAAGGCCAATATCCTCCTATTCTTCTGTAAGAGTTCCTTAAAAGGCTAGGGTGGAAGCAAACTTCCTGATTTCAAGGTCATGGGGATTTGGGACAGGCTGAGACTCCAAGTTGAGATGTTTGGTATGTTTGGCAATATTTCTTAATGATAGAAACTTGGAGACAGGAGACATGAAAAAAATTAACTATATTATGGTTGATTGTGGAAAGCACAAAGGATTTCAAGGTGCCTTCTTGAGAGAGACTGTGATGAATGTCCTGCTCCTTGAAATGGAAATAATGTCCTTGTTTTGAGAATCAACAGTTTTAATTTTTGCTAGACATTAAGAGTTACGGGGAATTCATCCAATCTAGATTTTGATTGTAAGCAATGAGAAAAGGGACTTGTAGAATGCAGCTTGAGCAGACAGACTGAATAAGAAAGTGTTGGATCAGAAAACATTTCCTTGGGGACCAAATATATTGAAAATGTGGAGTTTGGAGGTGTTAAAAGCAAAAAGGAATGCAACAGTTTCACAGTTGAGGGTTATTTACCCAAGATGCAGATTTGTAGATGGGTAATATGTTAGTAGTATCGCCCTATGAGGGAACAGAGAAGAAAAGAAGTTCCTAAAGACTCTTGGAAGGTTCTCCAGACTAACTGATATTGGTGGGATAGAAAGGATCCGATATATTGTTTAGGTATTTGGAACTAAAATTACAACACTGATAGTGAAACAGAAGAAATATTCTGTATGTGTCACACCAAGATCAGAATATTTTGACCTAATGTAACCAAAATATATGAATATGCGGGGTAGAACTGGGACTGAGATCAGGCATTGGTGAAGGAGGTATGTTGTCATGGTCATTAAACAAAGGAAAATTCCAACTTCTGAAGAACATTTAATCACAACTTTGTTGGTGTAGAGAGATGGAGGTTGTTGCACCAATTCCAATTACTGAAAAAGGTGCTTGTACCATGGGGTTGGAAATCTTTAATTTGAAATATACAATGGAGGGAGAACTTTAAATATGGTAGCAAAGCAGTCTATCTACAGTGAACACACCCACATTGAAGATCTACCCAAAGGCTGTCTGTTCTGTGGTTGCTAAGAAGTCAGTAACATGAAGCAGGACAATATCTGCCAATGTGTAGCAAACACCCTTTAGTTTCTATACTCATATCACATGTCTGAAATTCCATGCTAACAAATGTATCTCCAGATGGTTCAGGAGAAGAGATTTTGGCATGTTTCCTTGCTGGAAATGCAATGCACTGTTGTGTTGACATGATAAAAGGATGCTGTTTCATTAAGAAATAAACAAGTTCATGTAAATGGGAAGAACCACAATCCCAAAGAATTGCACCTTCAATGAATGACAACCCCTCCTTTGTCAATGGCATCTGTATACACTGTAAGGTTAATCAGTGGTTGATGTAAGGTAAGGTGGACTGCAAACTGACCAGAGACAACCATCAAAGGAATTGCTTCCTTAATATCCCTGCCACTCAGCATAAAAGACTGGAGGTCTGGGAAGAATATGTTTACAAAAAGTGTGATTTGCTGCTGACATATCTTTGTTAAAAGAACCTCATGAATAAACTTTCCCATAACCTTTTACAACTGTCATCTCTAGGCAAATTAAAAAATACTGAAGAGACAAGCCTCCTGAGACAGAGAAGGAACTGTGTTCCTGGACAGGGTGACTTGACATTAGAAATGACAGTTTGGTTCACCAGAAGACTCAGTGTCTGAAGGGATGAGAGCACTGTCTCTCAAGGAGTTTTGCTTTTGGCCTTCAAAAAAGCCATGACTGTAAAGACATCCAGGAATGCCAAATAGTTCACCTTCTTGTGAGAATTATGGGATGATGCAATGAATTTTTACAACATTTGTGTACAAATGTTGGAGGGCATGGCTTCAATCTGTAAAATCATCCTGTTCACCTTGAATCCATGGTGTTGTCTGAACTTTGGGGAGATGGGTACATGCCAATATGTATCCTGCAAGATGATGTTTACTTTCCAGTTATGTGTTGGAAAGACATGCTTTACCAACTAAATGAGGGTCAAGCAAAACTGCTTTAGAGCAATGGACATGTCATACTGAAGAACACTACAACAATGAACTGGTTGAGTTGATGGGTCAACTTAGATGAATTCTTTTCCAGTGCAGAAACTAGAATAATTGAACGAAATAGCCCTCTCATTAGTTCAGTGGCTTTTTCTGGGTCTTTACAGTGATTCAACCAGGAAGGAGTTTTATGAGGGGATGGCCCAAAAATATGTGAAAAAGAAGAGGAGGAGTTATCCAAAATCTTATCAAACTTCTTCTGAAAACTCCTCACCCAAGAATCATCTGGCCAAGCCTGTCCCCCCAAAAGAAACTATATTTGCCAGACTGTCAAAAAGCTACTTGGAATGAGGATTACCTGAAGCGGGTTTCCTAGGGTAATGCAAGCCCCTTTGGCTCCTGGATTGGTTGGAGCAATATGTACCATCACCTCACTGTTTCTGTACTTTGTGATGAGGAAATTGATAAGAAGTTAACTCTTTCTTGTGCACAGGGGAAGAGACAAATCTGTTCCACTCTCTTTGAGTTTATGAGACTTGCAAGCAGAAAGCTGCATGAAAATTTGTCTGAAGATGACTAACGGAGTTGAACTCCTTTTGTCCTTGGCCTTATTCATCGTAACTTGAGTGAGGAAAGGAGCACAAAAAGGGGAAAAATCAACAAAGGAGTTGGCTTCTGATTTCCTGGATGACTAAATTATTTCAGTTTTGTGATCCTATCTGAGTTACAGGCCTAGCCCAAAGAACAGGCTCTGTAATTGTAAAGTGGCATTAGGCATTCCTGAAACTAGTATATGTACTCTTATGCAGCATGGAAAACAAATAACCTGAAAATCTAGAATACAGATTTGAGAACTGCTGGAAAGAAGATATATGCAACATATCATGAGAAGTGCCAAATATTCACTAACCTTATGCTCAGGAAATTAAGATACAAGACAGAAGTTAAGGTTCAGCCCTCTATAAAGTCCATATATTGCTGATTTAGGTTGTCTCTTACACTCAAAACTTAGTGACAGGGTTCTTACTTGAACGCAACCATGCGTTTATCATTCTTGTAAAAACGTTGTACAAGGATGGACATTTTTACTTTTTGTAATACCTGATTGGATCTGGGTAACTCAAAATTAGTAGTACTTTTCCAAACAGAATAATCTTCAGACCCATTAGTCTCTGTTGCCTCAAAGTCAGAATGATTGAATGCCTCATTTCAGTTAGATCTTTATCAAAATCAGAAAAATTTCTGTGGATGGGGGATGAAGTAGTTCATCTCCTCTGAGATTCTATACTAGACCCTTTTGCAAGCGCATGAGATGTAATGTATCTATCTAGACAGAAGAGCAGAGCTCTGGGGAAGATATATTATCTTCCATGGAGTTTACTGTAAAAAGAAGTGAAGCCTTTTACTAACCAGAATCTCGTAAAGAGTACATCCCATAGTGGTCCTCAGCAAAAATATTGGTTCTAAAGCAAGGCTGGAAATGCAATTTGTCAATTGAATTGCTTGGAAAGGACACAGTTGGTCAGTTGTAGGCTGAAAGGGATGCAAAATTGTATCCCTAAATGGAAAAATAATGTTGAATAAAGTCTATTACGATAGAGGTAGGAGGAGTTATCTGGGCTTTAACATTACCAAATCTAATTATGGGAGAGGGGAATTCATAGTAAGTGAAAAGCTATTTAAGGTCTGTAACAATGAGGCAGGAGCAGAAACTCCTATGTTCATAAAAAGAACAGAGGTGGTATCTCTCCTTTTTTCAAAATCTGGCACTAAACCCTTGGAACCTTAAATGCCTTATCAGAGCTACAGCCATCCACTTGCACTGTGTACCAAGCTGTGCACTTTGTGACCTTATGCATCTTCCAGGTCTGTCTCTGAGGAGAATGTGCTCTAGCTTTGCTCTGCATTACACGAGGCTAGAAAGAGAAACCAACAACTCCTTCGAACAGGAGCAGCAAATTTTACAGTTGAATGAATGGAAAATAGAGATCCCTTCTGATCTATAAACATTAGGCAACACAATGGCCATGTAGGTCACCTTTTTGTAGATGCCTAAAGCAATTCTCCGCAGAATACCTTTGAAACAGTTACTGCTATTCAGGTGACTCCATCAGTGGATCCATATACTTAGACCTGCAAAAGTTTGAATCCTTTTTTTATGCCAAAGTGGAAATGAAACTGAGCACAGTCTGAAGAATGGGAAAAGTGACAGAAGGAAGGAGACAATACAAAACAATTACAGGCTGACATGAAAGTGAACCCATTTAAAATGCACCCCTCTCCAATGGCAGAAAGTACACAAATCAATGAGGAGAATAAACATCCAAAGTGACAAACTGTTCCAGTAAAGAAAACCATTAAGTAGATGGAACAGTGCAAGGTAGTACTGTTAGACAAAGGAAAACTCTGAAGCAATAAGCTGTTATACATGGAAATACCATTACTCATGGAAATAATCTAGACCATGAACTAGTAAGCAAGAGGATGGTCTGAAGGAAAACTACTGGGTAAGGAAACTGTCACTCTCACTAAAATGTTGTAAGCTCATAAGCCAGGTACTAAACTTAGGCCTTGTGGGTGAAAGAAACATATTCAAGCTACTTATCCACATGAGAGCATATATACTGTACTGCTGAAACAAGTACCAGGAAAGGTAGGTCATTTCACTGTAATTATATAACATGGGTGACAAGAGAGGGCACTGCAATCATATTCATCATCGTCAGTGCCTCCAAGACAAAAGGAAAAACTAAAAAAAGAACAAAATGCTCCTTCAACATACCAAAGAGCAAATCAACATTATAAAAGAAAATAATAAGAGGGCCACTGCTTGTACACAAATCTGGATCACTTGTTGACTGGAGGAAAAAACTTACACAATTGTTATATTTGCACAAAAATAAGCATTGATGAAGGGATACTTTGATTACCGAAGAGCAAATGTAAAAATATTTTTGTACCTGTACAGAGAAAGAAAGGAGGCATTAAATAAAGAAAAGATAGAAGCTGGGCATACACCAGGTTATGAATAGATATGAGGTGTTCACTACATCCAGATTTGACCACATAAGCCTTGGCAGTGTTGAGCACTGATTCAAGTAACATGATATTATCATAATTTCTTATTTGTGAACCTCTTTCATTATCATACATTCACAGTTTCATTGCTCAGCTTTTTCCACAACTGTGCATCTTTGCACTCTTTCATAGATTTCTTGTTTAACATCTTGTTATGGCCTTTGACAGCTGTTTCATTGCCTTTTTCAAAGAACTATTCACCATCAACATTTTCATATCAATTTATGAGGTTGAAGGTTGTAATAAGGTCTCCTCTTTCCTTTCAATGATGGGCGGCATTATAGCTTTTAAACTCTACCTGTAACTCAGCTATCTTATTTCAGGTACTATCTTCGTCGCTCTTCTCTTGACCTTTTCCATCAGATCTCAGTATGACCAAATTTGAGGTGCATATTCTTATTCAGGCCTCATTCACACTGTAAATAGTATAATGAACATTTCCTCATTGATGGATGTAAAGCTGTTAAAGCTGTTCTACTATAAACCTGCCAACAGTTTGCCTCCTTGGGAGTTCTCATGACATGGTGTTTTGGCAAAGGGTATGTCCAATGTCAGTCACAAGTTTCTTTCACTCATAGAACAATGAAGCTCGTTCCTTGCCAGGCTGTAATCATAACAAGGTTTCTTGCATTATGTCTTGTTTTCATAACTTGGGTTGAACTTCACTGATAATGCATCAAATCAATTCCAAAGCTTGCCTAAGTTTCTTTAAGTTGAAGCAATCCTTACCATTCCTTACTTTTCTCATAATTCTAGCATCGTTTGCAAACATATTCATGTATGAATCCAGACATACTGGTAATTCACCAACACCAAGAATAACCATTGTGGTATAATAAAGTCCTGCAGCATACCACAGGGAACCCCAACCCTCTAAGAAAAGGCTCCTTACACATGTATCGTCTGTATCCTTCCTTTATGATACTTTTCAGTCCACTAAAGAATTCTCATGCCTTCCTGAAAATCAATCTTCTTTATCAGCCTCTTCTGTGGGACATTGTGAAGTGTCTTTTAATGGTAAAAGAACACACTGTCATTTGGAACACAAAGTGGAATTAATCAGGTGATCAATGGAATCATTCCTTATAGGAAGTTATGCTAACTCTTATTCTTCATACTTGCTGATTCTTGCTAGGAAGGAATCCCATTTATGAACATCTAAATATCCAAATAAAAATTGCATTTCTGTAATGTCACAAAGTGAACAGTAAAAATGATGTGAAGATAGTTAAGGGAATCTAATGGCACTTAGTTTAACCATATCTTTGGGGTGTTATTATGCACAGCACTAATTTCTGCAAAGCAAACTCAATTCCAAAGGTAATACTCTTCCTGCTGTCTCTTCACTTTTCTTATTCTCCATCTTATCACCCCACATTTTATCCCTGAGGTAAAGGAGAAAGAATTCCACCTCCATATTTCCCGTGTGTCGTAGAAGGCAACAAAAGGGGGCAGGAGTTAGGCGCTGGAAACCCTCCCCTTCTTGTATTTCAATTTCTAAAAGAGGAAGCAGGAGTCAAGTTGGGAGTGCTCATCCTCCTAAAACGCTCAGACTGGGGTGTTTGAATTTGTGTGGATGTAACCAAGATGAAAACAAAGGCTGACATATGTAGTATGTTTGAGGAAAGAAACCTGGATGTCCTGGCTCCAAGTGAAACAAAGCTCAAGGGTAAAGGGGAAGAATGGTTTGGAAATGTCTTGTGAGCAAAGTCAGGAGTTGGTGAGAGGACAAGAGCCAAGGAAGGAGTAGCACTACTCATGAAGCAGGAAATGTGGGAATGTGTGACACAGTGCAAGGAAGTAAATTCCAGATTACTGTGAGTAAAACTTAAAAAGGATGGCGAGAGCTGGGTGATTATTGGGGCTTATGCACCTGGTCGAGAAGAAATATCATGAGAGGCAAGTGTTTTGGAAGCAGCTGAGTGAGTGTGTCAGCAGTTTTGGTGTACAAGACAGGGTATTAGTGCTGGGTGATTTATATGCGAAGGTGAGTAATGTGGCAGTTTAAGGTAAAATTGGGGAGCGTAGGGTATTCAGTGTTGTGAATGGAAATGAAGAGCTTGTGGAGGTGTATGCTGAAAAAAGACTGATGATTGGGAATACCTGGTTTAAAGAGAGAAATATACACAAGTAGACTGATGAGAGTAGGAGAGATGATCAAAGGGCATTATTAGATTACATGTTAACTGATAGGCATATGAAAGAGAGACTGTTGAATGTATATGTGCTGAGGGACAGCAGGTGGGATGTCTGATCACTATCTTGTGGAGGCAAAGGTGAAGATTTGTAGAGGTTTTCAATAAAAAGGAGATAATGTGGGAAAAAGAAAGTGGTGAGAGTAAGTGAGCTTGGAAATGAGACTTGTGTGAAGAAGTACCAGGAAAGATTGAGTGTAGAATGGTAAAAGGAGATAGCAAATGAAATGGAGGGAGTGGGTGAGGAATGGGAGGAATTTAGGGAAGAAGTGATGGCATGTGCAAGAGAGGCATGTGGCACGAGAAACATGGGAGGTGGGCATATTAGAAAGGGCAATGAATGGAGGGATGAAGAAGTGAAGTTGTTAATGAAAGAGAAAAGAGAGGCATTTGGTGCTGTCAATGGAGTGAACCAGGTCGTGTGAAATGTCTGGAGTAAACCATGGAAAGGTCTGTAGGGCCTGGATGGAGATAGGGAGTTCTAGTTTTAGTGCATTACACATGACTGCTAGAGACTGAGTGTTAATGAATGTGGCCTTTTTTGTCTGTTTTCCTGGTGCTACCTTGCTGATGCAAAAGGTGGTGATGCTGTTCCCTGTGGGGCAGGGTGGCGTTGGGATGGATAAAAGTAAGTGAGTATGAATATGTACATGTATATACATGTATGTCTTTGTATGAGTATGTATATGTTATGAATATGTGTATGTATGTATATGTACACATATGGGAGTTTATGTATACATATGAGTATATGAGGGGATGGGCTATTCTTCATCTGTTTCCAGGCTCTATTTCGCTGACACAGGAAACAGCGATCAAGTGTAACAAATAATATATATACATATATATATATATATGAAGGTGAAATTGCAATTCAGTAGGAGTTCAGATAATCTTAATGCATAATTTTTCCTCTACATGCATCACTACATGTTTCACGGAGACAATTCAATTTAAGGGCAAAAAATTCATAAAGTTTTTAAATCCCATCACTGCCACAAAAATCTAGTCTTTCCTGTCCACAAAAAAGTCAGAATTTTTGTGGTCTAGAATTTCTTGAGGATGAGTTCGAGAAGATCTATTCAACTGGATCCAAGTTAAAGTACCCTAGATCTTTCATTGATAAATCTCTTAAGATGGCAAAGAAATAATTTTAGAGTTAAACCCAAACCTCCCCTTGATACCAAGAATCTTTTAGTTCTCCCTTTTAGTGATAATTTCACATTACTTTCCAGGTTGCTTAAGTCCTTTAATGTAAATGTAGCCTTCAGTAATAACAATACTAAAAAGAATATCTGAATCAAAAACTCACCAGAAAATTCTGGAGCTGTGTTTATAGAATCCCTTGTAAAAGCTGTAAGATGTTTTATGTTGGGCAGATGAGTAAAGGACTTAAGCAACATAAATGTAGTATAAGAACAGGGCAAGAATCAAATGCTTTGTTTAATCATGTTAAAAATTATAACCATTGTATTGACTGGAGTAATGCTGATTCAGTTTTTAACTGTAACAGCTTTCCCACAAGAAATATCATCAAATCTTCTATCATCAAATATACAAAGAATTGCAACAATATTTGTGAAGGTCTATACAAACTGGATAGCTTTGTTGTATGTAAAGTTTGTAAACAATTCCCCTTCCTGTCCACATAATAAAATTTTATGACAGACATGATACCAGACCCGAACGCCACCAACTCAAACACCACCTCCCAGTAAAGCTTATTTACCAATGGCATCTTATCTAAGTCTCCTCCTTGTACATCAACTGACAGTTCTATGTCTTCTATCTCATTCTTTTATCTCACCTGACAATGTGATCATTACACGAAAGTGTGCTTGGCAACTCATTACGTTTTATTTTCCTCATGGTCATATGCATATACTAGATCATATGCTTCACTGTTTATTAAGTAGTACCAGGAGACATCGAGTGTAGAATGGCAAAAGGTGAAAGCAAATGACATGAGGGGAGTGGGTGAGGAATGGTATGTATCTAGGGAAGCAGTGAAAGCATGTACAAGAAATGCATGTGGCATGAGAAAGGTGAGAGGTGGGCAGATTAGAAAAGGCAGTGAGTGGTGGAATGAAGAAGTAAAGTTGTTAGTGAAAGAGAAAAGAGAGAGAGTTGTTTGGACAATACTTACAATGAAGGAGTGCAAATGACCGGGAGATGTATAACAAAAAGCAGCAGGAGGTCAAGAGGAAGATGAAAGAGTTGAAAAAGAGGGCAAATGAGAGTTGGGGTGACAGAGTATCATCAAAACTTTAGATGTTTTGGAAGGAGGTAAATAATGTGCATAAGACAAGAGAACATATGGAAACATCAGTGAAGGGGGCAAGGGGGGAAGTGAGGAGGAGATGGAGTATCTTGAAGGTTTGTTGATTGTGTTTGATGATTTGGCAGATGTAGGAAGTTTTGGTTGGGGTGGTGTGCGAAGTGAGAGAGTCAGGGAGAGTGGTTTGGTGAAGAGAAAAGTGGTGAAAGCCTTGAGGAAGATGAAATCTGGCAAGGCAGCAAGGGTTGGATGGTATTGCAGTTGAATTCATTAAGAAAGAGGGTGACTGTGTTGCTGATTGGTTAGCAGGGGTATTCAATGTATGAACGGATCAAGGTGAAGTGCCTGAGGATTGTCGAAATTCATGTATGGTGCAAGTGTACAAAGGCAAAGAGGTTGAAGGCAAGTGTTCAGACTACAGAGGCATAGATTGTTGAACATTCCCAGAAAATTGTATGGGAGGGTATTGCTTTAGAGGGTGAAGGCACGTACAGATCATCAGATTGAGGAGGAGATGTGTGGTTTTAGAAGTGGTAGAGGATGCGTGGATCAGATGTTTACTTTGAAGAATGTGTGTGCGAGAATACTTAGAGAAACAAATTAATTTGTATGTAGCACTTATGGATCTGGAGAAGGCATATGACAGGGTGGATAGAGATGCTTTGTGAAAGGTCTTAAGAGCATACAGGGTGGGAGATAAGCTGCTAAAAGCAGTGAGAAGTTTTTTCATCAAGGGTGTAAGGCATGTGTACAAGTAGGAAGAGAGGAGAGTGACTGGTCCCAGTGAAGGTCGGTCTGTGGCATGGGCGTGTGATGTCCCCATGGTAACTTAATTTGTTCATGGATGGAGTGGTTAGGGAGGTAAATGCAAGAGTTCAGGAGAGAGAGGCGAGTATGCAGTCTGTTGGGGATAAGAGGGCATCGGAGGCTGATTCGAGTGAGAAACTGCAGAAGTTGGTGACTGAGTTTAGAAAAGTGTGTGAAAGGAGAAAAATGAGAGATAATGTGAATAAGAGCAAGGTTATTAGGTTCGGTAGAGTTGAGGGACAGCTTAGTTGGAATGCGAGTTTGAATGGAGAAAAGTTGGAGGAAGTGAAGTGTTTTAGATATCTGCATGTGGACCTAGCATTGAATGGAACCACGGAAGTGAAAGAGAGTCATAGGGTGGGGGAGGGGGCAAAGGTTCTGGAAGCGTTGAAGAATGTGTGGAGAGAATGTTATCGCAAAAATGGGTATGTTTGAAGGAATAGTAGTTCCAACAATACTGTATGGTTACGAGAAATGGGCTATAGATAGGGTTGTACAGAGGAGGGTGGATGTGTTGGAAATGAAATGTTTGAGGACAATATGCGGTGTGAGGTGGTTTGATTAAGCAAGTAACGAAAGAGTAAGAGGGATGTGGTAATAAGAAGAGTGTGGTTGAGAGAGCAGAAGAGGGTGTGTTGAAATGATTTGAAGATATGGAGTGAACAAGTGAAGAACGGTTGACAAAGAGGATATATGTGTCTGATATGGAGGGAATGAGGAGAAGCAGGAGACCAAATTGCAGGTGGAAGGATGGAGTGAAAAAGATTTTGAGCAATTGGGGCCTGAACATACAGATGGGTGAAAGGCATGCAAGAAATAGAGTGAATTGCAACGATGTGGTATACCAGGGTCGACTTGCTGTCAATGGACTGAACCAGGGCTGAGGTAAACCATGGAAAGGTCTGTAGGGCCTGGATGTGGAAAGGGAGCTGTGGTTTCGGTTCATTACACATGATAGAGTGTTAGTGTGAATGAATGTGGCCTCTTTGGTCTTTTTCTGGCACTACATCGCTGAAGTGGGGAGTGGGGTTTATTTCCTGTGTGGCAGGGCAGTGACAGTAAATTGCAATTATTTTCCACATTTTTTTTTTTCCATTCGTTAAGCTCTTTATATTTCAAGTAAAGCCTGGCCTTGATGCAAACTTTTGTCTGTGACTGGAGCCTCTGACATGAGAAAAAGAGAAAGAGTATAAGAGATGAGCTGCACAGAGAGAGTTTGTGAAACACAAGGACGGAAAGACACTCAAAGAAGTTGTGCTTACATGTGCGGGTGAAGTGTGAGACACATGGAAAGTAGGATGTATGAGAAAGAATAATGATTTAAGATGAAGTTAAATTGCAACTGAAAGAGGTGAGAGAGAGGTGTACTGATGTTATCTGCAATGAAGAAGGGCAAGTGATTTGGAAGAGTTCAAGATAAAGTGGCAGAAAGTCAAGAGGGAGGTATGAGTTGGTAAAAAAAAAAAGTGCAAATGAGATGTGGGTTGAGAGTGTATCAATGAACTTTAAAGAAAACAAGAAAATGTTTAGGAAAGAAATAAACCATGACAAAGAATGAGAATACAGTTGGGAATTTGAGTGAGGACAGCAGATAGGGAAACAGCAACAGGTAAAGATATGAGGAAGGAATTGATTGTGTATTTTGTAGAACCACTGAATGAGTTAAATGACAGCAAGGGAGGATGTGATGTGTTTCAGACAAGTTGGCAAGCAAATTGAGGGAATCCTGTTAAAATGAAATGAAGTAGTGAAAACTTTGTGTAAGATGAAGTGTGGCAAGTCTGCATGAGTGAATGGGAATGCTGCTGAATTTCTCTAAAAAGGGAGTGACAATGTTGTTAATTAATCAGTTAAGCTATTCACAATTTGTATAAAACATGGTTAGTTGCCTGAGGACTGGAAGAATGCATATACAGAGCTACAGAAATAAGAAATAATAGAGTAATGTGTGGTAGAAGTACGGGAGTGTTTGGAGTATACATTGTTGCTGAGGGGTGTAAAACCAACATGACACTAAACAATTTCTTCAGACCTTGGTAGAGATATACCTGCACATAATGACATAGGTGCTTTCTCTGCTAATATTCCTTCTTTTAAGATTTTTCTTGCTGGTACAAGTAATGACTGATCAAAATCATTGGTATGTTCAATTAAATTTATCATGAGCATCTTAATCCCACACCATCAACCTAATTCTACTAAAACTATTACATTTTCAGTCATTATCTGTGATTCTGCAGTCTTACAAAATAGCATTACAGAAATCTGTAACTCTTAAATTTCATTAAATTAAATTTTGATGCAGGAGAGAGTACATTGACTCTAATGATGTTCCATTGAACATTAGAGCTTAAAGCAAACTTCTGTATTTTACAGCACTCCGATTGCACATACACTGCTCTCTTTGCAAACATATTAAGACATATTTTGCTACATCAAACACAGACTTACAATAATACAGTACTTGGTAACCTAGAACTGCTGAAATATTTCAAGTGGAGGGATATCAGTAAAAAAAAATCTAACCTTCTTCACTTATTCTGCTATCTTAATCAAGAATCTATGGTTAACAATCTTATTCAGACTGTACTCTGCTGTAATCAGTATATGCTGTGGTTATTCTACAGCATTTTCTTGTGTTTGTCATGATGGACAAAGTTCACTAATTTTATAAACACTTAGTGATAAAAATCCATTGCCATACTTTTGACCTACATAACAAGAAAACTTGCTATATGATCTATCTTTATCATGATATTTTAATTTCATTTCCATCAACAAAACATATTACATTTAGATGTAACTTTGCAGAGGTGTGGCATGGGAAGGTTATGCTGTATGGACAGAGTAAGGCATGTTTGGGATTAGGGTAAGGAATCTTAGGGGTATGCATTGTTGACAGTGGTAAAGGAAAAAAACCAACACCAGATTCAGCAAGTTTTTCAAATCTATGTAATGTTATATACCAACATGAAAGTGCTCTCTCAGTGCACTTTGTTTTTTAAGACCTTCATGCTGGTATTAATAAGAGACCCCAAAGTATGGCACATACAAAATGTACATATTACTTTGTGGGGAGCAAAATGTTCCTAACAATGCCCTGATGCAACATAAAATCACTGGAATATAATTTTTGATACAGATTGGTGGCTCTGAAGCTGCCAATCTTGGAGTAAAATAATGTTTCATAGAGATTTCATTACAATGATTTTTTGGTGTATTTCCAAAGAATACATCAACTTCAATTATTTTGCATAAAACATGGAAGCATGATGCAGACTTCTTTCAAAAAAACTATTTCTCATTGCACTCTAGTAAAATGTATAAAAGCCATTTTTGGTGTTAGGAACATTAATGAATTAAATATAGTAGTTTAGGATTATAACTTATTGACAGCAATATGTTGACAGTAGCCTGAACCAGTAAATATAAGGTGATCAGAAAAAATTTGGAATAGTATATAGGTCTTGGCTATGTGCGACAGCCTCTGATTTCATTGCATTATACATGAAAGTGGATATGTGCAAATGACATTTGTTAACCTGATCCTAATACTACCTTGCTAAGATAGAAAAGTGCAAAGTATGAAAATTTTTGATATGACAAACATTCCATGAAAGAACATGCAATAAATACTTACCCACTCCTCTCACTTATTTCGTTAGTTTAATCTAGAATTTATAGCAAAAATATCCTACATCTTACTGTATACAGTGTATTCTGTCATTCATATAAAGAAGTCCATTGTGTTTGTCATATCCTCTAAAGTTCACTGACGATCTAAATATACTATCAATAATTAAAGTTGAGAAACACACTATTTAAACTGTATCTTAAGATATAATTTTTAGGTATAATATTTTTTAGTAAAAATATGCAAGTGTGCTGCTCTATTTTGTCTTATTGGAAATTGAAGGTGAAATTTTTCACAATGTATAGTATTAGCATTTTGATAAACTGCACCTGTAAAAATGAGATCTGAGGTAACGCAATAAACTGGGTAACAAAATTAATTTTTGGTCATTGTTCGCATGAGGTCCCTTACCTATGGTGGTGTTATGAATATTCAATGCAAATTTTTTCATTTTCAACCAGCTCCAGCCTAATCAGGCATGAAATTCATGAACCCTTAGAGAGACCAACCCCTTCATCACTGCAGGGTTAAGAAAAAAGCAGGCGAGGTAGGCAGCTGCCAATGCTATCAGACTGACACTTAACAATACAATGCTTGAGTTCGTATCTCCTTAGCTCAAACTGGGAAAGTTTCAGTATAGACTGATACCAAAGTTTGAGATATTGGCTGATTGTTTCAGAATGTGCACCTCAAACACATTTGCTATGGGGTGTTGTATTATAAGAATGAATATAGGTCAAGGAGATATTCAATGAAATGACTTTCATTATTCATATCTATGAGTGGTTATATGTATGTATGCTCTCCCCTACTTACAACCTATGTGAATTATGACCATCCATACATACAACCAGAAAAAAAATTACAAAATATACATAAATAAAAAATTCCGCTTGGCCATACATCCACCAGTGCTAACGGCTGCATGCACATGATAGTGACCTCCAGACGATATCCTGGCTTTGTGTACATCGCACCACCTCTCTCGACATGTCTATTTTGAGATCTGACCATTCGGTCAAAAAGAAACTTGTACGTATGTTAAGGAATGGCTGTATTTGCAATATGAATAGCATATGTATCTCTTGTGTGGAAAAGGTGGATCATAAATCTATCACAAGCTAAAGGTTGGAAAAAAGTAATAAAATCCAAACAATTCATCACTGGATTTCACACCCTTGACTAAAATCTGAAATTTGCATTGTATCTATGTTCTGTTACTCTAAGGCACACATGTCACAGAAGTGAGATGAAAGCATTGTTCCCAAGGGTAGTGTTTGTAACGTCACAGTAGTTCAGCATAACTCATTGTTGAGAGAATGGTTACATAACATCAAGAGAAAATAGCCCTCATAGGAAGACTCATTAGGTTGAGCGACTGTTAAGAGTCATCTAAAGGAACTGCATGTGGACATAGAATTTCAAGTCATACCATATATCTATTCATGGTCAAGATGAAATCTAAGAGACCAGTAAAGGTTAAGGAAATCAAGATAGACACCTGCTTTTCAAGGCCAGATGATAAGAAATGCAGTACAAGCCAATGATACAACACTGGTGGCTGATTCGAATGAGAAACTGCAGAAGTTGGTGATTGACTTAGGAAAAGTGTGTGAAAGGAGAAAGTTGAGAGTAAACGTGAATAAGAGCAAGGTTATTAGGTTAAGCAGGATTGATGGAAAAGTTAATTGGGATATAAGTTTGAGTGTGTGGCTGGTTTACGACGGGAATGGATGAGGGCAGCAAGTATGAATATGGACACTTGTATATATGTATATGTCTGCGTATGTATACGTTGAAATGCATAGCTATGTAAATGTGCGTGTCTGGGCATTTATGTATATACATGTGTATGTGTGTGGGTTTGGGCCATTCTTTTGTGCTACCTCGCTGTCTCCCGCGTTAGCGACGTAGTGCAAGGAAACCAACGAAAGAATGGCCCAACCCACCCACATACACGTCCACACATGCAAATATACATACCTATACATCTCAACGTATACACATATATATACACACACAGACATATACATATATACACAAACATAATTCATACTGTCTGCCTTTATTCATTCCCATTGCCACCCCGCTACACATGAAATAAAAACCCCCTCCCCCTGCATGCGCCCGAGGTAGCACTAGGAACAGACAACAAAGGCCACATTCGTTCACACTCAGTCTCTAGCTGTCATGTATAATGCATTGAAACCACAGCTCCCTTTCCACATTCAGGCCCTACAGAACTTTTTAGGGTTTACCCCAGACGCTTCACATGCCCTGGTTCAGTCCACTGACAGCACGTCAACCCCGGTACACCACATCATTCCAATTCACTCTATTCCTTGCACGCCTTTCACTCTGCTGCATGTTCAGGCCCCGATCACTCAAAATCTTTTTCCACTCCATCTTTCCACCTCCAATTTGGCCTCCCACTTCTCCTCGTTCCCTCCACCTCTGACACATATATCCTCTTAATCAATCTTTCCTCACTCATTCTCTTCATGTGACCAAACCATTTCAAAACACCCTCTTCTGCTCTCTCTACCACACTCTTTTTATTACCACACATCTCTCTTACCCTATTATCACTTACTCGATCAAACCACCTCACACCATATATTGTCCTCAAACATCTCATTTCCAGCACACCCACCCTCCTCTGCACAACTCTATCTATAGCCCACACCTTGCAACCATATAACAGAGAGAATGTTAGGATGAAGATAGTGGTGAGAGTAAGTGAGCTTGGGAAGGAGACCTGTGTGAGGAAGTACCAGGAGGCACTGAGTACAGAATGGGAAAAGGCGAGAACAAAGGACATAAAGGGAGTGGGGGAGGAATGGGATGTATTTAGGGAAGCGGTGATGGCTTGCGCAAAAGATGTTAGGGAGTGGGGGGTGGGCAGATTAGAAAGGGTAGTGAGTGGTGGGATGAAGAAGTAAGATTATTAGTGAAAGAGAAGAGAGAGGCATTGGACGATTTTTGCAGGGAAATAATGCATAGGACTGGGAGATGTATTAAAGAAAGAGGCAGGAGGTCAAGAGAAAGGTGCAAGAGGTGAAAAAGAGGGCAAATGAGAGTTGGGGTGAGAGAGTACCATTAAATTTTAGGGAGAATAAAAAGATGTTTTGGAAGGAGGTAAAAAAAAGTGCATATGACAAGGGAACAAATGTATGATGTGAGAAGGAGATGGAGTGAGTATTTTGAAGGTTTGTTGAATGTGTTTGATGATAGAGTGGCATATATAGGGTGTTTTGGTCGAGGTGGTGTGCAAAGTGAGAGGGTTAGGGTGAATGATTTGGTAAACAGGGAAAAGGTAGTAAAAGTTTTGTAGAGGATGAAAGCCAGCAAGGCAGCGGGTTTGGATGGTATTGCAGTGGAATTTATTAAACAGGGGGTGACTGTATTGTTGAATGGTTGGTACAGTTATTTGATGTATGTATGACTCATGGTGAGGTGCCTAAGGATTGGAGGAATGCTTGCATAGTGCCAGTGTACAAAGGCAAAGGGGATAAAAGTGAGTGCTCATATTACACAGGTATAAGTTTGTTGCGTATTCCTGGTAAATTATATGGGAGGGTATTGATTGAGAGGGTGAAGGCATGTACAGTGCATCAGATTGGGGAAGAGCAGTGTGGTTTCAGAAGTGGTAGAGGATGTGTGGATCAGGTGTTTGCTTTGAAGAATGTATGTAAGAAAAGCAAGTGGATTTGTATGTAGCATTTATGGATCTGGAGAAGGCATATGATAGAGTTGATAGAGATGCTTTGTGGAAGGTATTAAGAATATATGGTGTGAGAGTCAAGTCATTAGAAGCAGTGAAAAGTTTCTGTCGAGGATGTAAGGCATGTGTACGTGTAGGAAGAGAGGAAAGTCATTGGTTCTCAGTGACTGTAGGTTTGCGGCAAGGGTGTGTGATGTCTCCATGGTTGTTTAATCTGCTTATGGATGGGGTTGTTAGGGAGGTGAATGCAAGAGTTTTGGAAATAACAACCCCCTCCCACCTCATGTGTGTGAGGTAGTGCTAGGAAAAGACAACAAAGGCCACATTCGTTCACATTCAGTCTCTAGCTGTCATGTAATAATGCACCGAAACCACAGCTCCCTTTCTACATCCAGGCCCCACAGAACTTTCCATGGTTTACCCCAGACGCTTCACATGCCCTCGTTCAATCCATTGACAGCACGTCGACCCCGGTATACCACATTGTTCCAATTCACTCTATTCCTTGCATGCCTTTCACCCTCCTGCATGTTCAGGCCCCGATCACTCAAAATCTTTTTCACTCCATCTTTCCACCTCCAATTTGGTCTCCCACTTCTCCTTGTTCCCTCCACCTCTGACACATATATCCTCTTGGTATATCTTTCCTCACTCATTCTCTCCCTGTGACCAAACCATTTCAAAACACCCTCTTCTGCTCTCTCAACCACACTCTTTTTATTACCACACATCTCTCTTTCCTTATCATTACTTACTTGATCAAACCATCTCACACCACATATTGTCCTCAAACATTCATTTCCAGCACATCCACCCTCCTCCGCACAACTCTATCTATAGCCCACGCCTCACAACCATATAACATTGTTGGAACCACTATTTCTTCAAACATACCCATTTTTGCTTTCCGAGATAATGTACCCGACTTCCTCACATTCTTCAAGGCTCCCAGAACTTTCACTACCTCCCCAACCCTATGATTCACTTCCACTTCCACGGTTCCATCCGCTGCCAGATCCACCCCCAGATATCTAAAACACTTCACTTCCTCCATTTTCTCCATTCAAACTTACCTCCCACTTGACTTGTCCCTCAACCCTATTGTACCTAATAACCTTGCTCTTATTCACATTTACTCTCAACTTTCTTCTTTCACACACTTTACCAAACTCAGTCACCAGCTTCTGCAGTTTCTCACACGAATCAGCCACCAGCGCTGTATCATCAGCGAACAACAACCGACTCATTTCCCAAGCTCTCTCATCCACAACAGACTACATACTTGCCCCTCTTTCCAAAACTCTTGCGTTCACCTCCCTAACAACCCCATCCATAAACAAATTAAACAACCATGGAGACATCACACACCCCTGCCGCAAACCTACATTCACTGAGAACCAATCACTTTCCTCTCTTCCTACACATACACATGCCTTTTGTCCTCGATAGAAACTTTTCACTGCTTCTAACAACTTGCCTCCCACACCATATATTCTTAATACCTTCCACAGAGCATCTCTATCGACTCAATCATATGCCATCTCCAGATCCATAAATGCTACATACAAATCTGTTTGCTTTTCTAAGTATTTCTCACATACATTCTTCAAAGCAAACACCTGATCCACACATCCGTAGATCTACTACTTCTGAAACCGCACTGCTCTTCCCCAATCTGATGCTCTGTACATGCCTTCACCCTCTCAATCAATACCCTCCCATATAATTTCCCAGGAATACTCAACAAACTTATACCTCTGTAATGTGAGCACTCACTTTTATCCCCTTTGCCTTTGTACAATGGCACTATGCTAGCATTCCGCCAATCCTTAGGCACCTCACCATGAGTTATACATACATTAAATAACCTTACCAACCAGTCAACAATACAGTCACCCCCTTTTTTAATAAATTCCACTGCAATACCATCTAAACCCGCTGCCTTGCTGGTTTTCATCTTCTGCAAAGCTTTTACTACCTCTTCTCTGTTTACCAAATCATTTTCCCCTAACCCTCTCACTTTGCACACCACCTCAACCAAAACACCCTATATCTGCCACTCTATCATCAAACACATTCAACAAACCTTCAAAATACTCACTCCATCTCCTTCTCACATCCCCACTACTTGTTATCACCTCCCCATTAGCCTCCTTCACTGAAGTTCCCATTTGTTCCCTTGTCTTATGCACTTTATTTACCTCCTTCCAAAACATCTTTTTATTCTCCCTAAAATTTAATGATACTCTCTCACCCCAACCCTCATTTGCCCTCTTTTTCACCTCTTGCACCTTTCTCTTTACCTCCTGCCTCTTTCTTCTATACATCTCCCAGTCATTTACATCATTTCCCAGCAAAAATTGTCCAAATGTCTCTCTCTTCTCTTTCACTGATAATCTTACTTGTTTGGCCCACCAATCACGACCCTTTCTAATCTGCCCACCTCCCACGCTTCTCATGCCACAAGCATTTTTTCGCAAGCCATCACTGCTTCCCTAAATACACCACATTCCTCCCCCACTCCCCATACCTCGTTTGTTCTCACCTTTTTCCATTCTGTACTCATTCTCTCCTGGTACTTTCTCACACAAGTCTCCTTCCCAAGCTCACTTACTCTCACCATTCTTTTCACCCCAACATTATATCTTCTTTTCTGAAAACCTCTACAAATCTTCAACTTCGCCTCCACAAGATAATGATCAGGCGTCCCTCCAGTTGCACCTCTCAGCACATTAACATCCAAAAGTCTCTCTTTTGCGCGCCTATCAATTAACACATAATCCAATAACGCTCTCTGGCCATCTCTCCTACTTATATACATATACTTATGTATATCTTTCTTTTTAAACCAGGTATTCCCAATCACCAGTCCTTTTTCAGCACATAAATCTACAAGTTCTTCACCATTTCCATTCCCAACACTGAACACCCCATGTACACCAATCATTCCCTCAACTGCCACATAACTCACCTTTGCATTCAAATCACCCATCACTATAACCCAGTCTCATGCATCAAAACTACTAACACACTCATTCAGCTGCTCCCAAAACACTTGCCTCTCATGATCTTTCTTCGCATGTCCAGGTGCATATGCACCAATAATCACCCATCTCTCTCCATCCACTTTCAGTTTTAGACATATCAATCTAGAGTTTACTTTCTTACACTCTATCACATACTCCCACCACTCCTGTTTCAGGAGTAGTGCTACTCCTTCCCTTCCTCTTGTCCTCTCACTAAACCCTGACTTCACTCCCAAGACTTTCCCAAACCACTCTTCCCCTTTACCCTTGAGCTTCGTTTCACTCAGAGCCAAAACATCCAGGTTCCTTTCCTCAAACATACTACCTATCTCTCATTTTTTCTCAGCTTGGTTAAATCCACACACATTCAGACACCCTAATCTGAGCCTTCGAGGAGAATGAGCACTCCCCACGTGACTTCTTCTTCTGTTTCCCCTTTTAGAAAGTTAAAATACAAGGAGGGGAGGGTTTCCAGCCCCCCGCTCCCATCCCCTTTAGTCGCCTTTTATGACACGTTAGGAATGCGTGGGAAGTATTCTTTCTCCCATCCCCAGGGATAATAATATACATACATATATATATATATATATATATATATATATATATATATATATATATATATATATATATATATATATATTTTTCTTTCTTTTCTTTCAAACTATTCGCCATTTCCCGCGTTAGCGAGGTAGCGTTAAGAACAGAGGACTGGGCCTTGGAGGGAATATCCTCACCTGGCCCCCTTCTCTGTTCCTTGTTTTGGAAAAATTAAAAAAAAAAAAAAAAACGAGAGGGGAAGATTTCCAGCCCCCCGCTCCCTCCCCTTTTAGTCACCTTCTACGACACGCAGGGAATACGTGGGAAGTATTCTTTCTCCCCTATCCCCAGGGATATATATATATATATATATATATATATATATATATATATATATCTTTTTCTTTCTCTTTCTTTCAAACTATTCGCCATTTCCCGCATTAGCGAGGTAGCGTTAAGAACAGAGGACTGGGCCTTTGAGGGAATACCCTCACCTGGCCCAATTCTCTGTTCCTTCTTTTGGAAAATTAAAAAAAAAACGAGAGGGGAGGATTTCCAGCCCCCCGCACCCTCCCCTTTTAGTCGCCTTCTACGACACGCAGGGAATACGTGGGAAGTACTCTTAATCCCCTATCCCCAGGGATAATATATATATATATATATATATATATATATATATATATATATATATATATATATATAAATGTGTGTGGATGTAACCAAGATGTGAAGACCCTTACTGGAAAAACAATCACTCTTGAAGTAGAACCTTCAGACAAAATTGAAAATGTGAAGGAAAATAGTGAAATTGGAGAAAAATGTAGCTTAGACATTGAAGCTTATTGATACAGTGGTTAAATTGATGAGAACTGCTATTGACGTTTGTGTAAATAAATTATACATTTCCTTTTTTCCATAGCCAGAGGTTGAACCATTACGTGACATTCATTTTTTTCATTCATTTCAAGCTAGAAGTTTCAGTTTTCTAAATTGTTTCTTACATTTTTCATATGTATATATATATATGTGTGTGTGTGTGTGTATATGTGCGTATGTATGTGTGTGTGTATATGTATATATATATGTATATTATCCCTGGGGATAGGGGTGAAAGAATACTTCCCACGTATTCCTCGCGTGTCGTAGAAAGCGACTAGAGGGGACGGGAGCGGGGGGCCAGAAATCCTCCCCTCCTTGTATTAACTTTCTAAAATGGGAAACAGAAGAAGGAGTCACGCGGGGAGTGCTCATCCTCCTCGAAAGCTCAGAGTGGGGTGCCTAAATGTGTGTGGATGTAACCAAGATGTGAAAAAAGGAGAGATAGGTAGTATGTTTGAGGAAAGGAACCTGGATGTTTTGGCTCTGAGTGAAACGAAGCTCAAGGGTAAAGGGGAAGAGTGGTTTGGGAATGTCTGGGGAGTAAAGTCAGGGGTTAGTGAGAGGACAAGAGCAAGGGAAGGAGTAGCAATACTCCTGAAACAGGAGTTGTGGGAGTATGTGATAGAGTGTAAGAAAGTAAATTCTCGATTAATATGGGTAAAACTGAAAGTTGATGGAGAGAGGTGGGTGATTATTGGTGCATATGCACCTGGGCATGAGAAGAAAGATCAAGAGAGGCAAGTGTTTTGGGAGCAGCTGAATGAGTGTGTTAGTGGTTTTGATGCACGAGACCGGGTTATAGTGATGGGTGATTTGAATGCAAAGGTGAGTAATGTGGCAGTTGAGGGAATAATTGGTATACATGGGGTGTTCAGTGTTGTAAATGGAAATGGTGAAGAGCTTGTAGATTTATGTGCTGAAAAAGGACTGATGATTGGGAATACCTGGTTTAAAAAGCGAGATATACATAAGTATACTTATGTAAGTAGGAGAGATGGCCAGAGAGCGTTATTGGATTACGTGTTAATTGACAGGCGTGCGAAAGAGAGACTTTTGGATGTTAATGTGCTGAGAGGTGCAACTGGAGGGATGTCTGATCATTATCTTGTGGAGGCTAAGGTGAAGATTTGTATGGGTTTTCAGAAAAGAAGAGTGAATGTTGGGGTGAAGAGGATGGTGAGAGTAAGTGAGCTTGAGAAGGAGACCTGTGTGAGGAAGTACCAGGAGAGACTGAGTACAGAATGGAAAAAGGTGAGAACAATGGAAGTAAGGGGAGTGGGGGAGGAATGGGATGTATTTAGGGAATCAGTGATGGATTGCGCAAAAGATGCTTGTGGCATGAGAAGAGTGGGAGGTGGGTTGATTAGAAAGGGTAGTGAGTGGTGGGATGAAGAAGTAAGAGTATTAGTGAAAGAGAAGAGAGAGGCATTTGGACGATTTTTGCAGGGAAAAAATGCAATTGAGTGGGAGATGTATAAAAGAAAGAGACAGGAGGTCAAGAGAAAGGTGCAAGAGGTGAAAAAAAGGGCAAATGAGAGTTGGGGTGAGAGAGTATCATTAAATTTTAGGAGAATAAAAAGATGTTCTGGAAGGAGGTAAATAAAGTGCGTAAGACAAGGGAGCAAATGGGAACTTCAGTGAAGGGCGCAAATGGGGAGGTGATAACAAGTAGTGGTGATGTGAGAAGGAGATGGAGTGAGTATTTTGAAGGTTTGTTGAATGTGTTTGATGATAGAGTGGCAGATATAGTGTGTTTTGGTCGAGGTGGTGTGCAAAGTGAGAGGGTTAGGGAAAATGATTTGGTAAACAGAGAAGAGGTAGTGAAAGCTTTGCGGAAGATGAAAGCCGGCAAGGCAGCAGGTTTGGATGGTATTGCAGTGGAATTTATTAAAAAAGGGGGTGACTGTATTGTTGACTGGTTGGTAAGGTTATTTAATGTATGTATGACTCATGGTGAGGTGCCTGAGGATTGGCGGAATGCGTGCATAGTGCCATTGTACAAAGGCAAAGGGGATAAGAGTGAGTGCTCAAATTACAGAGGTATAAGTTTGTTGAGTATTCCTGGTAAATTATATGGGAGGGTATTGATTGAGAGGGTGAAGGCATGTACAGAGCATCAGATTGGGGAAGAGCAGTGTGGTTTCAGAAGTGGTAGAGGATGTGTGGATCAGGTGTTTGCTTTGAAGAATGTATGTGAGAAATACTTAGAAAAGCAAATGGATTTGTATGTAGCATTTATGGATCTGGAGAAGGCATATGATAGAGTTGATAGAGATGCTCTGTGGAAGGTATTAAGAATATATGGTGTGGGAGGAAAGTTGTTAGAAGCAGTGAAAAGTTTTTATCGAGGATGTAAGGCATGTGTACGTGTAGGAAGAGAGGAAAGTGATTGGTTCTCAGTGAATGTAGGTTTGCGGCAGGGGTGTGTGATGTCTCCATGGTTGTTTAATTTGTTTATGGATGGGGTTGTTAGGGAGGTAAATGCAAGAGTTTTGGAAAGAGGGGCAAGTATGAAGTCTGTTGGGGATGAGAGAGCTTGGGAAGTGAGTCAGTTGTTGTTCGCTGATGATACAGCGCTGGTGGCTGATTCATGTGAGAAACTGCAGAAGCTGGTGACTGAGTTTGGTAAAGTGTGTGAAAGAAGAAAGTTAAGAGTAAATGTGAATAAGAGCAAGGTTATTAGGTACAGTAGTGTTGAGGGTCAAGTCAATTGGGAGGCGAGTTTGAATGGAGAAAAACTGGAGGAAGTGAAGTGTTTTAGATATCTGGGAGTGGATCTGGCAGCGGATGGAACCATGGAAGCGGAAGTGGATCATAGGGTGGGGGAGGGGGCGAAAATTCTGGGGGCCTTGAAGAATGTGTGGAAGTCGAGAACATTATCTCGGAAAGCAAAAATGGGTATGTTTGAAGGAATAGTGGTTCCAACAATGTTGTATGGTTGCGAGGCGTGGGCTATGGATAGAGTTGTGTGCAGGAGGATGGATGTGCTGGAAATGAGATGTTTGAGGACAATGTGTGGTGTGAGGTGGTTTGATCGAGTAAGTAATGTTAGGGTAAGAGAGATGTGTGGAAATAAAAAGAGCGTGGTTGAGACAGCAGAAGAGGGTGTTTTGAAGTGGTTTGGGCACATGGAGAGAATGAGTGAGGAAAGATTGACCAAGAGGATATATGTGTCGGAGGTGGAGGGAACGAGGAGAAGAGGGAGACCAAATTGGAGGTGGAAAGATGGAGTGAAAAAGATTTTTTGTGACCGGGGCCTGAACATGCAGGAGGGTGAAAGGAGGGCAAGGAATAGAGTGAATTGGAGCGATGTGGTATACCGGGGTTGACGTGCTGTCAGTGGATTGAATCAAGGCATGTGAAGCGTCTGGGGTAAACCATGGAAAGCTGTGTAGGTATGTATATTTGCGTGTGTGGACGTATGTATATACATGTGTATGGGGGGGGGTTGGGCCATTTCTTTCGTCTGTTTCCTTGCGCTACCTCACAAACGCGGGAGACAGCGACAAAGTATAATAAAAAAAAAAAATATATATGATTAAAATTTTCTAGAAAAAAGAAAATTGCATTAAAGGAAGATGCAGCTCTTGTATGCTCTCTCAACATGGGACTAATGTTGTGGAAATGGTAATCAATGGAAGCATAATATTTTTTTTCGAAAGTTTGCCTATATATGGCACTTGTTGAACAGGGTTATCTATCTATCATCTTAAATTCAGAATCAATCAACAATCATTTAGGCATGATTCTTTTGTGAGAATCAGTTTTGCAGAACTGGGGTTCTCTTAAGTGCAAGGACAGCTAATTCTCTTGGGTAAACTTTTTACCCTGCTCGTAGGATATATAAAGATGGTGGTCTATTATATACATTACATATCATATTTCTAACATTTCTCTGTCCTATTCTGGTTTCCTTACACTCCTGACTTTTCCATAACCTTACTTATCATAAGCACCCTTTTATCTTATTCTGGTATACTTCTTGCTTTTCAAGTAAGCTAAAGGCACCTTCTACAGATCCGAAGCAATCAAAAAGTATAGTTTTTCACAGCAAATGTTTCAAATTCTGATGTGGGGCCTACAGTAGAAGAATAAGCAGATGCACACTGGTATATATCTTAAAAAGGTCCTTCCAATACTAACAAGCTTTAAAAGTAATATCAGAGATACATTTCCACCTACATCTATCATTCAAGCTTTTGCTGGGGCACAAAAAGGGAGGAGCATGCTAAATATTCACGAATCAGTGTTGCTGCTGATTATCTTTATTTCTGTTTTCTAAGCTCCAGTGGTAATGCTTGAAAAATTTGCTAAAGAAATCTAGTAATTGGTTGGTTACCCTACAAATGAAACAGGTACTGTTTGCTTGATTAAAGATTGGGGGATGTATCATAACAAAATACAAGAGAGAAAGGTAGGAATGAAGAAGACAGAAATTAGGAAAAACAATAAAAGTCAGATATGAAAATGAAATCAACAGTTGTTTGAAAGCTGCTACAATCTTCAAAAATGCAACAAAACATAAAGGGTGCTGTGCTGTAAATGTGGCTGAAGAAAGATAGATATATAGAATATTTTAAAACATTTTACACCTCCAAATTTTCCACGTCAAGTACATCTGCAAAGTTACTCCATGCTGAACAGTACAAAAACTTCACAAGTGAAAGCAAAGAAGCAAAACAATAACTTTTAGTGCTGCAAGAATAAAGCATCATGCAACACAGGCCTTTCAAATACATTATTTTTCACAGCACGATTCACATTGTTATATGTAGTAGGGCTACAGCTGCTCCTTATTTGCAGTTATTGTGGGTAAACAAATCAAAAGATATAATTACATGTAATCAGTCTACATATGGCTTGTATATAATTCCAAGAATTAACATATGTTCCTTCAGAAATAATGCCATATTGATATATGCATGATTATCTGAAGATGTTTATAAAAAACAACCTATGAAGTCTGATGTAATGTATAAAATATCTACAATATTTGTTAATAAGAAATATTCTTGCTCTACAGTCACGTTAGAGCTAAACTTGGGTCTAATGATTCTTAAAATAACATTCTTCTAAGCAACAATGAATCATACGCAACACAATTCCTTAACACACCAGCCCAGAATAACGAAAGTCACAGATAAAAAAAAATTTTATTAGTCACTTGTGACCTTAATACAAAGACAGACACACGATATGTGACAACACTAAAATCCTCCACAACCATTTCTTTAAAAAAAATGCATTTTATAAAAGATTTGCAATCACAACACAAAAATCATTAAATATAAATACATATGTCTCATGATATACTTCCATTTGTGTTTAGAGTTTATAAAAGCACTGTATTAATTGAGCTCAATACTGACAAAATATTAACTGGATTAAAAAGAGAAGAGGCTTACATGTACTTAGAGCAACTAGTCAGTGATTAGGAAAAGGCCTACTTACTATATCTAATTTGAAAGGCTTCAATAATCTTGTATGATGCCCAGAGGCAACATATCACTAGAAAACAATTTAGCACATACTTAGGTACTGTATGACATGGAACATTTCAGAATTTTGCTATGCTAGACCCCATTACTAGAAACTGAACTGAAATATATACACCATTTTCTTAATAAAGTGTACTAATCACAGATACATGATTTGCTTTGATTTTGAAATTAAACTAAGAGTATAACATTTCAGAACAATTTCTTCCCCACAAAAAAAAAACTATTTTTTCCTGTTTTACTTATATATCATGCAAAGAAGATTATGTGAAATTCTGGCAAAGCTCCATAACATTTCTGTGATTCATAGAATGGGCTTTTCACTATCATCAGTCAAAAATGCATTACTGACAAATACATATGCATGGCACTAAACATACAAGAGGGAGCATAATACAGTTGTGGTATACCTTGTTCAAGGTTTTCCCTAGCCAGGTTCCAAATTATCTCCAGTTTTGCAAGAAGTTCTACAAACAAGTTCTGAACAAGAAACCCATACGATAGTCAAAATATCAAAAGAAAGATGTTCCCAAAGAACACAGTTAAAGCCCAGCTAGAGAGAACTATATATAAAATTCTTAAGTACAGCACAGGTTGTACCTCTCTAATACGGTGTTCACTGGTCTGGCAACTCCCATGGTCAGGCACGTTCTAAGTCTGCCACTGTTAGTTATAAGGTTGAGGATCTGTGACCAGGGCGGCACTGTTGGCAGTGCAAAGGTGCCAAAATCTGTTTACACTGCAGTCGACCTAATTAACAGTCCTGTTAATTTCTCATATTCTGCAGTATTTCAGCCCTTCAGGTCATCCAATTGACCCAAGAGGTGCAGAGGATGGTGTTAATGCAAATAAGTGGAAGCATAAATCATCATCTGTGCTGGAAAAGGGGGAGTTACTGAAAAAACTAGATAAAGGAACTTCTGTAAAACCTTTGTGTAAGTACTGTGATTGAATTGTCAACTGTGTATGACTTAGAGGTCAATTTTTGTTTTGCGGCATCTGTGGTTCAGCAATGGCTAGGTCCCAAGGTTGCCAGATTAAAGAAGTACAACCTGTACCAAAAAATCCCACTAGTGGATTAGATAAGATTAATAAATGAACTATACATGCTTTAAAGGATGTGTGACTAAAAAGCTTCACCTCTCATAAAACATAGGCAAACACTTTGTTCATATCCCCTAAACATACTATCGATAAGAATTCTACTTTAATCAGAAGAGTGAGGTGCCCTAAATTTAACAGACACATACTGATAATTTTCCAGGTCATTAATTTACAACTGAAATCAAAATGAGGATGGAAGACCACAGACAGCAACCTGATATATTCAAGTTTATGGTATCTGTTAAAAAATAAAAAAAAAAAAAGATTATGGACAGTGAGCACTTACATTTGATAGTGTCATTGCCTGAACATGCCAAACAGACTTTTACGTAGAATCAATCATATTTCAAATAGGGAATGATCATTTGGTAATCAACATCAAATGCCTTAAAACAGTGAATGATACATAGCGAGGGCTCAAACTTATATGAAGCAAACACAATTACAATTTGAATATAAAAGCAAGGTTAGTATAACTGATACATTATACTCTGACTTACAGCATATCATGAGGTTCATATTTAGTAATGTTTAAGATCTCTTATTTTGATTAGAAATAGGACCCTTAAGGACGAGAAAACAAAATCATACTAAATTATATGATCACCACTAGCTTTTGTATGCAGTGCTACCATTCTCTCTTGATTGAGCTATATGGTTTGCTCATTCTATGTTCATTTAAAAAACTAACATGAAATAATGCATAATATATGATTTTAGTACCCTGTAAACTTATCGGAATTACAAGTGTAATCATATTTAATTTTCCTGATTCTAACACTTACAACAATATGGTGTTGATTACAGTGCTTGAGTAACTTGTGCAATGAATCATTTAAAACAATATAGGCCATGCATATGTTATGAATGTCAACAATACATGTAGTAACTGAGTAAGATTCAACAAAATATACTTATCGATAAAATGGTACTCTTAGCAAAGTATTTTACGAAAATTATTGTAATACTTTGACTAACTGTAAAACAATTCATGAATATTCTATTCATCATAAGAATCATGTGGTTACATGTTATGAAACTAAATAATGCACAGATACAAAAGGACCAAACACTATTATAAAAACAGAGAACAATCATACTGAACAGTAAAAACACAGACTAATGCCACATAGATTCACCTCATATATACACATATATATATATATATATATATATATATATATATATATATATATATATATATATATATATGTGTGTGTGTGTGTGTGTGTGTGTGTGTGTGTGTGTGTGTGTGTGTGTGTGTCTGTGTGTGCTTCACACAAAGAGGTTACTTTTTGAGGATATCTCTTGGGAACTTGCCAAGATTGTCAAAAGAAGTTAATCAGAGTAGAGATGTTAATCACAGTTATGAAGAATTATTGATCTGATCTTAAAGAACTACATTATATCCATACAAAGAAACAATCTATGAGATTATATAAAAAAAATTCACACTGTACATAGAGTTTCCTATAAATCAAGGGGCTTAAGCTATGATATCACAAAATTCCCAAACAAAACTTCATCATATCAAACAGTGGCTGAGCATGACCATTTTCTTAAAAAAAATCTACAGGTTGCAATAATGGAACGAAAAGACCATGTAAGTCTTTTCTTACAATATACAGAGACCACAAAAATGTGTCACCTGTACAAGGTCTTTCATGATCTATGATCATGAAAACCATATTATTTGACAGCTGGCATACTTTTTGAGATATATTCACTTTATACATATATCAAAATTCATTCATAAAAAATCAAATTTTTACTTTTAAAGGTATTATGCAAATGTACCTTTTTCTCAATGGCATCAAATTGCAGACAATCAGCATGAACTTCATAATAGTACATGATGAATTCAAAGCTTAAATGTTTGTATATCTCAATATGAAAATTACAACAGATAATATGAATACCTTTATTTGATTAATGAAACTGTATATTTGTATAAACATCCAACACTATTTCAGAAATATGTTTCAAAAATAATGCTCTCACTTCAAAAGTAAATTATTGTAATTATCTGCAATCAAGTGTCAGTTTTAATCAAGATTTCCAAAGAAACATTTTGCTAAAGTTTCTTAAGATAACCAAATTAACTTCACACAAGTGGTAGTTTTAAAGAAAAGAAATCCAAAGAATTGTTACGCTAATATTTTCCTCTAAGCTGATTGAATTATCTCTGTACCATGTCAAAGCATAGCTTCAGAAAACATAAATCATAAAATATTCTACTCCAAATAAATTATTTCTCTAACTTAATTAGATCAAAAATTCACAATACAGCATGCCTTAAATCAAAAGGCAATGCATAACTGCAGTATCATTATAACTTAAAATTTTTCTAGCCCAGTTGTAGATATACACTTAGTATAAAAACTTTATCCATATAAACATTATTATCTAATTCCTGCCCTAGGAGAACCCTCCATCTTTATGAGGTTCCTGTAGCATCAGTGCATCAGTGGGTAAAGAGTGCAGGGTTCCTGGGTAGTAAGTGCTCTGTGTCTTCATTGTGATGGTTGCATTGTGAGCTTAAAGAATCTTCAGGTATGTTGAAAGAGTTTACAGTCTTGTAGGGATGAAAAATGTCCAGAGCATAGATGAGAAATTATGACTTGCATTTGTCCAGGGAGTGTCGTTTCTGATGGATGTGTCTGGTGGGGTGGAGTTTAAATCTGAATTAGAAGATGGTTGTTTAGTGCTTGTTGGGTTATCTCACTTCTTAAGTGTTTTTTTCAGTGTTATAACTGTTGTGGGATGGGGAGACCCATGTGTTGGAAATGTTTGAGCACAATATGTGGTGTGAGGTAGTTTGATTGAGTAAATAGTGTATGGATAAGAGAGATGTGAGGTAATAACAAGAGTGTGATGAAGAGAATAGAAGGGGGTGTGCTGAAATGTATTGAACATATGGAGACAATGAGTGAGGAAAGGTTGACAAAGAGAATATATGTGTCAGAAGTGGATGGAACAAGGAGAATGGCAAGACCAAATTAGAGATGGAAGGATAGAGCGAAAAAGATTTTGAGAGATCAGGACTTGAGCCTGCAGGGGGGGTGAAAGGATAGAGTGGATAAAGTGAATTGGAATGGTGTGATACACTGGGGTTGATGTGCTGTCAATGGACTGAACAGGGTATGTGAAGCATCTAGGGTAAACCATGGAAAGGTCTGTGGGACCTGCATTTGGACAGGGAGCTGTGGTTTCAGTGCATTACACAACATGACAGCTAGAGAATGGATGCGAGCGGATATGATTTTTTTTCGTCTGTTCCTAGCACTACCTCACTAATGTGGAAAATGGTGATCAAGTATGAAAATATATTTTCTTTTTCATGTTTGATCACTGTTTCCCATGTCAGGGAGGTAGAGCCATAAAAAAGATGAAGAAAGACACATCCACACACAAACACACACACATATATATATATATATATATATATATATATATATATATATATATATATATATATATATATATATATATATATTTTTTTTTTTGCTTTGTCGCTGTCTCCCGCGTTTGCGAGGTAGCGCAAGGAAACAGACGAAAGAAATGGCCCAACCCACCCCCATACACATGTATATACATACGTCCACACACGCAAATATACATACCTACACAGCTTTCCATGGTTTACCCCAGACGCTTCACATGCCTTGATTCAATCCACTGACAGCACGTCAACCTCGGTATACCACATCGCTCCAATTCACTCTATTCCTTGCCCTCCATTCACCCTCCTGCATGTTCAGGCCCCGATCAAACAAATCTTTTTCACTCCATCTTTCCACCTTCCTTCTCCTCGTTCCCTCCACCTCCGACACATATATCCTCTTGGTCAATCTTTCCTCACTCATTCTCTCCATGTGACCAAACCATTTCAAAACACCCTCTTCTGCTCTCTCAACCACGCTCTTTTTATTTCCACACATCTCTCTTACCCTTACGTTACTTACTCGATCAAACCACCTCACACCACACATTGTCCTCAAAAATCTCATTTCCAGCACATCCATCCTCCTGCGCACAACTCTATCCATAGTCCACGCCTCGCAACCATACAACATTGTTGGAACCACTATTCCTTCAAACATATCCATTTTTGCTCTCCGAGATAATGTTCTCGACTTCCACACATTCTTCAAGGCTCCCAGAATTTTCGCCCCCTCCCCCACCCTATGATCCACTTCCGCTTCCATGGTTCCATCCGCTGCCAGATCCACTCCCAGATATCTAAAACACTTTACTTCCTCCAGCTTTTCTCCATTCAAACTTACCTCCCAATTGACTTGACCCTCAACCCTACTGTACCTAATAACCTTGCCCTTATTCACATTTACTCTTAACTTTCTTCTTTCACACACTTTACCAAACTCAGTCACATATATATATATGTAGGTATGTATATTTGTGTGTGTGGACGTATGTATATACATGTGTATGGGGGTGGGTTGGGTCATTTCTTTCATCTGTTTCCTTGCGCTACCTCGCAAACGCGGGAGACAGCGGCAAAAAAAAAAAATATATATATATATATAGATGCTATTTCATGTGTGGCGGAGTAGTGACAGGAATGGATGAAGGCAGCAAGTATGAATATGTACATGCGTATATATATGTCGAAATGTATATGTGCGTGTGTGGGTGTTTATGTATATATATGTGTATGTGGGTGGGTTGGGCCGTTCCTTGTATGTTTCCTTATGCTACCTCACTAACATGTGAGATGGCAGTTAAGTATAATAAAAAAATATATACATATAAAATTGTATGAACTCCTACTGAAGTGTGATTTCACCTTTATACGACTATCATAGACACCTTTGAGAATCATGTCTATATCTTTACATATATGGAGGTGGAAGGATGGAGTGTAAAAGACTTTGAGGGATTAAGGCCTGAACATACAGGAAGGTTAGAGGCATGCAAGGAATAGAGTGAATTGGAACGACGTGGTATACCGGGGTCAACGTGCTGTCATTGGATTGAACCAGGGCATGTGAAGCATTTGGGGTAAACCATGGAAAGTTTTGTGGGCCTAGATGTGGAAAGGGAGCTGTGGTTTCAGTGTATTATACATGACAGCTAGAGACTGAGTGTGAACGAATGTGGCCTTTGTTGTCTTTTCATAGCGCTACCTCACGCACATGAGGGGGTAAGGGGGTTTTCATTTCATGTGTAACGGGGTGGCGACGGGAATGAGTAAGGGCAGAAAGTATGAATTATGTGCATGTGTATATATGTATATGTCTGTGTGTGTATATATATGTATACGTTGAGATGTATAGGTATGTGTGTGTGCGTGTGTGGACATGTATGTATATACTTGTGTATGTGGGTGGGTTGGGCCATTGTTTCGTCTGTTTCCTTGCGCTACCTCGCTAACGCGGGAGACAGCGACAAAGTATAATATATATATATATATATATATATATATATATATATATATATATATATATATATATATATATATATATACCAGGAGGGATTGAGTGTAGAATGGCAAAAGGTGAGAGAAAATGACGTGAGGGGAGTAGGTGAGGCATGGGATGTATTCAGGGAAGCAGTGATGGTTTGTGCAAAAGAAGCATGTGGCATGAGAAACATGGGAGGCTGGTATGTTGGAAAGGTTAGTGAGTCATGGGATGAAGTAGTAAGGTTGTTAGTGAAAGAGGAGAGAGGCATTTTGATGATACTTGCAGGGAAGTAGTGCAAATGACTGGGCGATCTATAAAAGAAAGGGGCAGCAGGTCAAGAGAAAGGTGCAAGGGTTGAAAAAGAGGGGAAATTTTAGGAAGAACATAAAAATGTTTTAGAAGAGGTAAATAATGTGCATAAGACAAGAACAAATGGGAACCACTGATGGGGGAAAGTCATAACAGGTAGGGATGAAGTGAAAAGAGGATGGAGCGAGTATTTTGAAGGTTTGTTGAATATGTTTGATAGAGTGGCAGATGTAGGGTGTTTTGGTCAGGGTTGTGTGCAAAGTGAGAGGGTCAGGGAGAATGGTTTGGCTAAGTAGGAAGAGATGGTGAAAGCTTTGCAGAAGATGAAATCCTGCAAGGCAGCAGGTTTGGATGGTATTGCAGTGGAATCCATTAAGAAAGAGGGGTGTGACTGTTCTTGATTGGTTCATAAGGATATTCAATGTATGTATGGATCATGGTGAAGTGCCTGAGGATTGGTGGAATGCAACCATAGTGCCATTGTACAAAAGCAAAGGGTGAGTGTTCAAATTACAGAGGCATAAGTTTGTTGAGTATTCCTGGGAAATTGTATGGGAGAGTATTTATTGAGAGGGTGAAGGCATGTACAGAACATCAGATTGGGGAGGAGCAGTGTGGTTTCAGATACGGTAGAGGATACGTGGATCAGGTGTTTGCTTTGAAGAATGCAACTGAGAAATTCTTAAAAAAAAACTGATGGATCTGTATGTAGTAGTTATGGATCTGGAGAAGGCATACGATAGGGTTGATAGAGATGCTTTGTGGAAGGTCTTAGGAGTATATGGTGTGGAAAGTAAGCTGCTAGAAGCAGTTAGAAGTTAGCAAGGATGTAAGGCATATGTACAAGAAGGAAGAAAGGAGAGTGACTGGTTCCCAATGAAGGTCAGTCTGTGGCAGGGTATGTGATGTCCCCATGGTTGTTCAATTTGTTTATGGATGGGGTGGTTAGGGAGATAAATGCAAGAGTTTTGCAGAGAGTGGAGATCATGCAGTCTGTTGGGGATGAGAGTGGCTGGGAAGTGAGTCAGTTATTGTTTCCCGATGATACAGCACTGGTGGCTGATTCAAGTGAGATACTGCAGAAGTTGGTGACTGTGTTTGGAAAAGTGTGTGAAAGGAGAAAGTTGAGTAAATGTGAATGAGAGCAAGGTTATTAGATTCAGCAGGGTTGAGGAACATGAAAAACTGAAGAAAGTAAAGTGTTTTAGATATCTGGGAGTGGACTAAGCAGCAAATGGAACCATGGAAGTGGAGGAGAGTCACAGGGTGGGAGAGTTGGTGAAAGTTCTGGGAGAGATGAAGAATGGTGGAAGGAGAGAACGTTATCTCAGAGCATAAATGTTTGAAGGAATAGTAGTTCCAGTAATATTATATGACTGTGAGGCACGGGCTTTAGATAGTGTTGTAGGAGGAGGGTGGATGTGTTGGAAATGAAATGTTCAAAGACAATATGTGGTAAGAGGTAGTTTGATAAAGTAAGTAATGAAAGGGTAAGATAGATGTGCAGAAATAATGTGTGGTTGAGAGAACAGAAGAGGACGTGTTGAAATGATTTGGACATATGGAGAGAATGAGCGAGAAAAGGTTGACAAAGGGGATGTATGTGTCAGAGATGGAGGGAACAAGAGGATGGCAAAACCAAATTGGAGGTGGAAGGATGGAGTGAAAAAGATCATGAGCAATCAGGGCCTGAACATATAGGAGGTTGAGAGGTGTGCAAGAAATAAGATTGAATTGGAACGATGCAGTATACTGGGGTTGATGTGCTGTCAATGCTGAACCAGGGCATGTGAAGCATCTGAGGTAAACCATGAAAAGATCTGTGGGGCCTGGATGTGGATAGAAACTGTGGTTTTGGTGTATTACACATGACAGCTAGAAACTGAGTGTGAATGAATGTGGCCTTTTTTGTCTGTTTTCTAGATGCTACCTCACTGAAGCAGGGGGTAGCAACACTGTTTCCAGTGGGGCAGGGGTGTCAAAAATGGATGAAGGCAAGCAAGTATAAATATGGACATGCATATATATATATATATATATATATATATATATATATATATATATATATATATATATATATATATATATATATCTTTTTTTTTCAAACTATTCGCCATTTCCCGCATTAGCGAGGTAGCGTTAAGAACAGAGGACTGGGCCTTTGAGGGAATACCCTCACCTGGCCCAATTCTCTGTTCCTTCTTTTGGAAAATTAAAAAAAAAACCGAGAGGGGAGGATTTCCAGCCCCCCGCTCCCATATATATATATATATATATTTCTTTCAAACTATTCGCCATTTCCCGCATTAGCGAGGTAGCGTTAAGAACAGAGGACTGGGCCTTGAGGGAATACCCTCACCTGGCCCAATTCTCTGTTCCTTCTTTTGGAAAATTAAAAAAAAAAACGAGAGGGGAGGATTTCCAGCCCCCCGCTCCCTCCCCTTTTAGTCGCCTTCTACGACACGCAGGGAATACGTGGGAAGTATTCTTTCTCCCCTATCCCCAGGGATATATATATATATATATATATATATATATATATATATATATATATATATATATAAAAGCGAGATATACATAAGTATACGTATGTAAGTAGGAGAGATGGCCAGAGAGCGTTATTGGATTACGTGTTAATTGACAGGCGCGCGAAAGAGAGACTTGTGCTGAGAGGTGCAACTGGAGGAATGTCTGATCATTATCTTGTGGAGGATAAGGTGAAGATTTGTATGGGTTTTCAGAAAAGAAGAGTGAATGTTGGGGTGAAGAGGGTGGTGAGAGTAAGTGAGCTTGGGAAGGAGACTTGTGTGAGGAAGTACCAGGACAGACTGAGTACAGAATGGAAAAAGGTGAGAACAATGGAAGTAAGGGGAGTGGGGGAGGAATGGGATGTATTTAGGGAATCAGTGATGGATTGCACAAAAGATGCTTGTGGCATGAGAAGAGTGGGAGGCGGGTTGATTAGAAAGGGTAGTGAGTGGTGGGATGAAGAAGTAAGATTATTAGTGAAAGAGAAGAGAGAGGCATTTGGACGATTTTTGCAGGGAAAAAATGCAATTGAGTGGGAGATGTATAAAAGAAAGAGACAGGAGGTCAAGAGAAAGGTGCAAGAGGTGAAAAAGAGGGCAAATGAGAGTTGGGGTGAGAGAGTATCATTAAATTTTAGGGAGAATAAAAAGATGTTCTGGAAGGAGGTAAATAAAGTGCATAAGACAAGGGAGCAAATGGGAACTTCAGTGAAGGGCGCAAATGGGGAGGTGATAACAAGTAGTGGTGATGTGAGAAGGAAATGGAGTGAGTAATTTGAAGGTTTGTTGAATGTGTTTGATGATAGAGTGGCAGATATAGGGTGTTTTGGTCGAGGTGGTGTGCAAAGTGAGAGGGTTAGGGAAAATGATTTGGTAAACAGAGAAGAGGTAGTAAAAGCTTTGCGGAAGATGAAAGCCGGCAAGGCAGCAGGTTTGGATGGTATTGCAGTGGAATTTATTAAAAAAGGGGTGACTGTATTATTGACTGGTTGGTAAGGTTATTTAATGTATGTATGACTCATGGTGACGTACCTGAGGATTGGCGGAATGCGTGCATAGTGCCATTGTACAAAGGCAAAGGGGATAAGAGTGAGTGCTCAAATTACAGAGGTATAAGTTTGTTGAGTATTCCTGGTAAATTATATGGGAGGGTATTGATTGAGAGGGTGAAGGCATGTACAGAGCATCAGATTGGGGAAGAGCAGTGTGGTTTCAGAAGTGGTAGAGGATGTGTGGATCAGGTGTTTGCTTTGAAGAATGTATGTGAGAAATACTTAGAAAAGCAAATGGATTTGTATGTAGCATTTATGGATCTGGAGAAGGCATATGATAGAGTTGATAGAGATGCTCTGTGGAAGGCATTAAGAATATATGGTGTGGGAGGCAAGAGGCAGTGAAAAGTTTTTATCGAGGATGTAAGGCATGTATACGTGTAGGAAGAGAGGAAAGTGATTGGTTCTCAGTGAATGTTGGTTTGCGGCAGGGGTGTGTGATGTCTCCATGGTTGTTTAATTTGTTTATGGATGGGGTTGTTAGGGAGGTGAATGCAAGAGTTTTGGAAAGAGGGGCAAGTATGAAGTCTGTTGGGGATGAGAGAGCTTGGGAAGTGAGTCAGTTGTTGTTCGCTGATGATACAGCGCTGGTGGCTGATTCATGTGAGAAACTGCAGAAGCTGGTGACTGAGTTTGGTAAAGTGTGTGAAAGAAGAAAGTTAAGAGTAAATGTGAATAAGAGCAAGGTTATTAGGTACAGTAGGGTTGAGGGTCAAGTCAATTGGGAGGTAAGTTTGAATGGAGAAAAACTGGAGGAAGTAAAGTGTTTTAGATATCTGGGAGTGGATCTGGCAGTGGATGGAACCATGGAAGTGGAAGTGGATCATAGGGTGGGGGAGGGGGTGAAAATCCTGGGAGCCTTGAAGAATGTGTGGAAGTCGAGAACATTATCTCGGAAAGCAAAAATGGGTATGTTTGAAGGAATAGTGGTTCCAACAATGTTGTATGGTTGCGAGGCGTGGGCTATGGATAGAGTTGTGCGCAGGAGGATGGATGTGCTGGAAATGAGATGTTTGAGGACAATGTGTGGTGTGAGGTGGTTTGATCGAGTAAGCAACGTAAGGGTAAGAGAGATGTGTGGAAATAAAAAGAGCGTGGTTGAGAGAGCAGAAGAGGGTGTTTTGAAATGGTTTGGGCACATGGAGAGAATGAGTGAGGAAAGATTGACCAAGAGGATATATGTGTCGGAGGTGGAGGGAATGAGGAGAAGTGGGAGACCAAATTGGAGGTGGAAAGATGGAGTGAAAAAGATTTTGTGTGATCAGGGCCTGAACATGCAGGAGGATGAAAGGAGGGCAAGGAACAGAGTGAATTGGATCGATGTGGTATACCGGGGTTGACGTGCTGTCAGTGGGTTGAATCAGGGCATGTGAAGCGTCTGGGGTAAACCATGGAAAGCTGTGTAGGTATGTATATTTACGTGTGTGGACGTATGTATATACATGTGTATGGGGGTGGGTTGGGCCATTTCTTTGGTCTGTTTCCTTGCGCTACCTCGCAAATGCGGGAAACAGCGACAAAGCAAGAAAACAAGAAAAAAAGAATATTCTTTTCTTTCTTTCAAACTATTCGCCATTTCCCGCATTAGCGAGGTAGCGTTAAGAACAGAGAACTGGGCCTTTGAGGGAATATCCTCACCTGGCTCCCTTCTCTGTTCCTTCTTTTGGAAAAAAAAAAAAAAAAAATAATGAGAGGGGAGGATTTCCAGACCCCCGCTCCCTCCCCTTTTAGTCGCCTTCTACGCCGTCTCCCGCGTTTGCGAGGCAGCGCAAGGAAACAGACGAAAGAAACGGCCGAACCCACCCCCACACACATGCACATACACACGTCCACACACGCAAACACACACACCCACACAGCCCTCCATGGTCCACCACAGATGCTCCACATGCCCCGATTCAATCCACCGACAGCACGTCAACCCCGGCACGTCACATCGATCCAATTCACTCCACTCCCCGCCCTCCCCCCACCCTCCCGCATGCTCAGGCCCCAATCACACATATATATATATATATATATATATATATATATATATATATATATATATATATATATATATATATATATATATATATATTATATGTCTGTGCATGCCTATGTACGTGTACATATGTTGATAAGTATCATTGTCATATTACTACTATACTTAATCATCGTTTCCTGCATCAGTGAGGTAGCACAAGGAAACAGAAAAAGAATGGCCCAACCATTCATATACACATATATATACATAAACACCCATACATGCACATATACATACATATTTCAATTTATACATACATAGACATATACATATATACACATGTACATATTCATACTTGCTGCCTTCATCCATTCCTGTCGCCGTCCCGCGAGGTAGTGCCAGGAATAGACAAAAAGGCCACATTCATTCACATTCAGTCTCTAGTTGTTGTGTAATGCACTGAAACCGTAGCTCCCTTTCCACTTCCAGGCCCCACAGACCTTTCTATGGTTTATCCCAGACACTTCACATGCCCTGGTTCAAGCCACTGACAACACATCGACCCTGGTATACCACATTGTTCCAATTCACTCTATTCTTTGCATGCCTTTCAGTCTTTCACCCTCCTGTATGTTCAGGCCCCAATCGCTCAAAATCTTTTTCACTGCATCTAATTTGGTCTCCAACTTCTTGTTCCCTCCACCTCTGACACATATATCCTCTTTGTCAATCTTTCCTCAATCATTCTCTCCATGTGTCCAAACCATTTCAACACACCCTCTTCTGCTCTCTCAACCACATTCTTTTTATTACCACACATTCAACCTCCTCCGCACAACCCCATCCATAGCCCATGCCTCGCAACCATATAACATTGTTGGAACCACTATTCCTTCAAACATAACCATTTTTTTCTCTGAGATAACGTTCTTGCCTTCCACACATTCTTCAATGCTCCTAAAACCTTCGCCCCCTCCCCCACCCTATGACTCACTTCCGCTTCCATGGTTCCATTCACTGCTAAGTCCACTAACAGATATCTAAAACACTTCACTTCCTCCAGTTTTTCTCCATTCAGACTTACCTCCCAATTAACTTGCCCCTTAACCCTACTGAACCTAATAACCTTGCTCTTATTCACATTCACTCTCAACTTTGTCCTTTCACACGCTTTACCAAACTCAGTCACCAACCTCTGCAGTTTCTCATCCAAGTCAGCCACCAGTGCTGTATCATCAGCAAACAACAACCGACTCACATCCCAAGCCCTCTCATCCATAACAGACTGCATACTTGCCCCTCTCTCCAAAACTCTTGCATCCATAAATAAATTAAACAACCATGGAGACATCATGCACCCCTGCCGAAACCGAAATTCACAGGGAACCAATCACTTTCCTCTCTTCCTACTCATACACATGCCTTACATTCTTGGTAAAAACTTTTCACTGCTTCTAGCAGCTTACCTCCCACACCATATACTCTTAAAACCTTCCACAAAGCACCTGGGGCACACTGAACAGGGTTGCTGGTGCTCACACTGTTGGAAAAACTAATCTTAGCAACCAGATGTATGATTATTTCAACCTAAAAACATCATATACTTGTACTCACAATAAACCTTAGCCATGTATCACCTTTGAAAATGTATGGGGGTGGACAGTTTTTTGCAGACAATGTTTAATGCAGTAAGGTCACAGTGATGCAAATGATCCAGTATTTGCTGATAACCATGAGGAAAATTTAAGCATGACAAGTTCTGAGCACACTCTCAGATATCTTAAGTGGAGATATATTAATAAGGAAGAAGATTAAGAAATGTCAATATACATATATGAGAGGCAGAGCTTTGTTGCCACTGGTATATGTTTTTGTGGTGTGCTCTTTTTTTGTCTAACGCTGTGCTTGTCAAAAAATTTTTTTCATGAGGCCAAGACAGGAGACTATTTACAAATTTTGCCTATGACAAAACTATCCAGTTCATATAAACAGACCTTCACTAATATTCATGTTACAATTCTTTGTGTATTCAATAAGGGAAGATCCACTGATATTTCTCTTGATCACGGAGTCACAAAGTATAGCACTAGTCCAATCAATACAGTGGTCATAATTTCTAACATGAAAAACAAGTGACTAGATAACTATCCTCTTCTTATACATCAATCATGTTGCTTAGGTCAGAGAGGGATTCTAACCTATTCTATACTTTAACCTTGTTGCTTAAGTCAAACAGAGAGAGGTCTTACCAGTCTACCCAAAATAAAACACTACAGCTTTTACAAGGCATTCTGTAAACAGAGATTGCAGCTTTCTAGTGAATATTTTATCAGAATTATATACTCCTAAGAATATCCTAATCAAAAACTTACTGGAAAACTCTATGGGCTGTGTTTACAGAATACCTCATAAAAGCTGTAATATGTTTTACACTGGACAGACTAGTTATTATCAATGTGCTAAACTTATGCATACAAATACTGTATAAGAACAGGACAGGTTTCTAATACCTTTTTTGTTCATGTTAGAAATTATGACCATTGTACTGATTGGATTATTGCTAATTCAGTTATAACCAGCACCTCTTTCATCATGAGAAATATCATTGAGTCTTTCCTTATTTCCTTATTTAATACAACTTCATTAAATTCATCAAAGCTTTTGACCCTGTCACCCATTCACACTATAATCATCAACAAGCGTTACCAGACTCTGCCACCTCAAGGTTACACCATGAGTGAAAAATTGCCCTTGGTGAGGCTATATCATTGGGAGTAAAGTCTCATCAAAGAACTAACTACAAAGGAGTCTAAATTTCCCCAGTAATGAAAGTAGAACAGCCTTGAGCTGGTTAACACCAGACTCTTTCACAGAAATTGGCTCCGAGGTAGTTAAGACTGAGATATAGAATAATCAACAAACCCATCAATCTTGGGCTACAGGAATCTCATTTCATGGCTTGCAAACTTCATCAGAAGCATTGCTCAGCCGCATGCTTCCAAGGAGCCATCTTCAATTTCCACTCCATTGCCAGTAGCTTCCCATATGTAAGATGCTCTGATCAATGCACTCTTAGAATATTTCAAGCCTGGAGATCTAAGGACTGAGCAGTTTTCAAACTTTAGATACCCATTATGCAATGGAGACCTGATAGCAGGTCAAATAAATTACATGTGGTGTTTTCCCAATACATAAATTTATGCAAGTTTTAAACATTTGCAACTAATCATTCACTATGTTTACCAAAGATTCTTTCTTATTTCTGACCCCATGTAGAGTAGGGTAGTAATACATGATTGCTTATAAAAAGCTGGTGATGGCATCTGGCCCAGTTGTGGGTGAAGATGAGTAAATGTGAGTGCACTCTAGCTTCAATAAAGTCGTCTAAGGAAAGACAAGAGGCACATCTTATTTCATTGATCATAGGAGGTGCTGTAGAAGCGCATGGAGGATCACCGAAACGACTCAAGCATAGGACCATCAAGTAAGAGCTTGGTTGAAGGATTGGATTTGCTGTACCTTTACATATACAAGATTTTGATGACCTCTCTAACAGCTCCTCCAGTGTACCTTGTTTTATTTACCTTTTTTATGACAAGTTTTTCCTGAATCCTGTGTATTCTTACTATATCTTACTGAATAGAATTATTCTCTTCCAAGAACCTAATGAACTGACTCTTGCAAGTGACAGATTTTGGAATGCCCAATTTGAGATGTTCAAGTGTACAAGTTTCACAAAAGTACTTTGACAACTCTGCCTTTGGTGTCTTTACTAACAACAATTCTCCTGACTGCAGCACCCTCCAGAATATCTTTTACAGCCTGCATAATGATACCACAAACAACAGTGTCACCATCAACCAAATGAAGATGACAGTCATGCACACCAGCTTCACTTTCAATCTTGTCCCGTCTCTTACAGTCTCATTAGACCTTCGCCTCCCTAGATTGGTCAGTTTGCTCTCCGTGATAACGTTCTTAACTTCCACACATTCTTCAACGCTCCCAGAATCTTAGCCCCCTTCCCCACCGAGACTCACTTCCACTTCCATGGTTCCATCCGCTGCCAAATCCACTCCCAGGTATCTAAAACACTTCACTTCCTCCAGTTTTTCTCCATTCAAACTTACCTCCCAATTGACTTGACCCTCAACCCTACTGAACTTGATATCCTTGCTCTTATCCACATTTACTCTCACCTTTCTTCTTTCACACACTTTGCCAAACTCATTCACCAGCTTCTGCAGTTTCTTACCTGAATCAGCCACCAGCGCTGTATTATCAGCGAACAACAACTGACTCACTTCCCAAACCCTCTCATCCACAACAAACTGCATACTTGCCCCTCTCTCCAAATTCTTACATTCACCTACCTAACAACCCCATCCATAAGCAAATTAAACAGCCATGGAGACATCACGCACCCCTGCCGCAAACCGATCTTCACTGGGAACCAATCACTTTCCTCTCTTCCAACTCATACACATGCCTTACCTCCTGGATAAAAACTTTTCACTCCTAGCAACTTACCCCAACACCATATACTCTTAATACCTTCCACACAGCATCTCTGTCAACTCTATCATACGCCTTCTCCAGATCCATAAATGCCACATACAAATCCATTTGTTTTTCTAAGTATTTCCCACATACATACTTCAAAGCAAACACCTGGTTCACACATCCTCTACCACTTCTAAAACCACACTGCTCTTCTCCAATCTGATGCTCTGTACATGCTTTAACCCTCTCAATCAACACCCTTCCATATTATTATCCAGGAATACTCAACAAAATATACCTCTGTATTATGAACACTCACCTTTATCCCCTTTGCCTTTGTACAATGGCACTATGTATGGATTCCACCAATCCTGAGGCACTTCACCATGAGCCATACATACAATGAATATCCTCACAAACCAGTCAACAACAAAGTCACCCCCTTTTTTAATAAATTCCACTGCAATACCATCCAAACCTGCTGCCTTGCCAGCTTTCATCTTCCGCAAAGCTTTCACTACCTCTTCTCTCTTTACTAAACCATTCTCCCTGACCCTTTTGCCTCGCACACCACCTCGACTAAAACACCCTATATCTGCCAATCTACCATCATACGCATTCAACAAACCTTCAAAATACTCACTCCATCTCCTTTTCACTTCACCACTACTTGTTATTACCTCCCCATTAGCCCCCTTCACTGATGTTCCCATTTGTTCTCTTGTCTTACGCACTTTATTTACATCCTTCCAAAACATCTTTTTATTCTCCCTAAAATTTAATGATACTCTCTCACCCTAACTCTCATTTGCCCTCTTTTTCACCTCCTGCACCTTTCTCTTGACCTTCTGCCTCTTTCTTTTATACATCTCCCACTCATTTGCACTATTTCCATGCAAAAATCATCCAAATGCCTCTCTCTTTTCTCATTGACAATCTTACTTCTTCATCCCACCACTCACCTACATTTCTAATCTGCCCACCTCCCACCTTTCCCACTCCACAGGCATCTTTTGAAAGGGTAAGAGTGATGTGTGGTAATAAAAAAGAGTGTGGTTGAGAGAGCAGGAGGGGGTGTAATGAAATGGTTTGGTCACATGAAGAGAATGAGTGAGGAAAGATTGACAAAGAGGATGTGTGTCTCAGAGGTGGAGGGAACAAGAAGTAGGAAACAAAATTGGAGGTGGAAGGATGGAGTGAAAAAGATTTTGAGCATTCGGGGCCTGAACATGCAGGGGGGTGAAAGGCGTTTAAGGAATAGAGTGAATTGGAACGATGTGGTATACTGCGGTCGACATGCTGTCAATGGATTGAACCAGGGCATGTGAAGCGTCTGGGGTAAACCATGGAAAGTTTTGTGGTGCCTGGATGTGGAAAGGGAGCTGTGGTTTCGGTGCATTATACATGACAGCTAGAGACTGAGTGTGAATGAATGTGGCCTTTGTTGTCTTTTCCTAGTGCTACCTCGTGTGGGTGTTGGGGGAGGGGGGGTGTCATTTCAGGTGAGGCAAGGTGGCGACAGGAACGAATAAACGCAGCAAGTATGAAGTATATACACGTGTGTATATGTATATGTCTGTATATATATATATATATATATATATATATATATATATATATATATATATATATATATATATATATATTATCCCTGGGGATAGGAGAGAAAGAATACTTCCCACATATTCCCTGCGAGTCGTAGAAGGCGACTAAAAGGGGAAGGAGCGGGTGGCTGGAAATCCTCCCCTCTCATTTCTTTTTTTTAATTTTTCAAAAGGAGGAACAGAGAAGGGGGCCAGGTGAGGATATTCCCTCAAAGGCCCAGTCCTCTGTTCTTAACGCTACCTCGCTGAAGCGGGAAACGGCAAATAGTATGAAAGAAAGAAAAAAAATACATATATACATATTCATTTTATCATTTTATTTTGCTTTGTCGCTGTCTCCCGTGTTTGCAAGGTAGCGCAAGGAAACAGACGAAAGAAATGGCCCAACCCACCCACATACACATGAATATACATACATGTCCACACACGCAAATATACATACCCATACATCTCAATGTACACATATATATACACACACAGACACATACATATATACACATGCACACAATTCACACTGTCTGCCTTTATTCATTCCCATCGCCACCTCGCCGCACATGGAATAACATCCCCCTCCCCCCCTCATGTCTGCAAGGTAGCGCTAGGAAAAGACAACAAAGGCCCCATTCGTTCACACTCAGTCTCTAGCTGTCATGCAATAATGCCCGAAACCACAGCTCCCTTTCCACATCCAGGCCCCACAGAACTTTCCATGGTTTACCCCAGACGCTTCACATGCCGTGATTCAATCCATTGACAGCACGTCGACCCCAGTATACCAAATCGATCCAATTCACTCTATTCCTTGCCGCCTTTCACCCTCCTGCATGTTCAGGCCCCAATCACACAAAATCTTTTTCACTCCATCTTTCCACCTCATTCTCCTCATTCCCTCCACCTCCGACACATATATCCTCTTGGTCAATCTTTCCTCACTCATTCTCTCCATGTGACCAAACCATTTCAAAACACCCTCTTCTGCTCTCTCAACCACGCTCTTTTTATTTCCAAACATCTCTCTTACCCTTACATTACTTACTCGATCAAACCACCTCACACCACACATTGTCCTCAAACATCTCATTTCCAGCACACCCACCCTCCTGCGCACAAGTCTATCCATAGCCCACGCCTCGCAACCATACAACATTGTTGGAACCACTATTCCTTCAAACATACCCATTTTTGCTTTCCGAGATAATGTTCTCGACTTCCACACATTCTTCAAGGCTCCCAGGATTTTTGCCCCCTTCCCCACCCTATGATTCACTTCCGCTTCCATGGTTCTATCCACTGCCAGATCCACTCCCAGATATCTAAAACACTTTACTTCCTCCAGTTTCTCTCCACTCAAACTTACCTCCCAATTGACTTGACCCTCAACCTACTGTACCAAATAACATTGCTCTTATTCACATTTACTCTTAACTTTCTTCTTTCACACACTTTACTAAACTCAGTCACCAGGTCCTGCAGTTTCTCACATGAATCAGCCACCAGCGCTGTATCATCAGCGAACAACAACTGACACACTTCCCAAGCTCTCTCATCCCCAACAGAATGCATACTTGCCCCTCTTTCCAAAACTCTTGCATTTAACTCCCTAACAACCCCATCCATAAACAAATTAAACAACCATGGAGACATCACACACCCCTGCCGCAAACCTACACTCACTGAGAACCAATCACTTTCCGCTCTTCCTACATGTACACATGCCTTACATCCTCGATAAAAACTTTTCACTGCTTCTAACAACTTGCCTCCCACACCATATATTCTTAATACCTTCCACGGAGCATCTCTATCAACTCTATCATATGCCTTCTCCAGATCCATAAATGCTACATACAAATCCATTTGCTTTTCTAAGTATTTCTCACATACATTCTTCAAAGCAAACACCTGATCCACACATCCTCTACCACTTCTGAAACCACACTGCTCTTCCCCAATCTGATGCTCTGTACATGCCTTCACCCTCTCGATCAATACCCTCCCATATACCAGGAATACTCAACAGACTTATACCTCTGTAATTTGAGCACTCACTCTTATCCCCTTTGCCTTTGTACAATGGCACTATGCATGCATTCCGCCAATTCTCAGGCACCTCACCATGAATCATACATACATTAAATAACCTTACCAACCAGTCAACAATACAGTCACCCCCTTTTTTCATAAATTCCACTGCAATACCATCCAAACCTGCTGCCTTGCCGGCTTTCATCTTCCGCAAAGCTTTTACTACCTGTTCTCTGTTTACCAAATCATTTTCCCTAACCTTCTCACTTTGCACACCACCTCTACCAAAACACCCCATATCTGTCACTCTATCATCAAACACATTCAACAAACCTTCAAAATACTCACTCCATCTCCTCACATCACCACTACTTGTTATCACCTCTCCATTAGCCCCCTTCACTGAAGTTCCCATTTGCGCCCTTGTCTTTCGCACTTTATTTACCTCCTTCCAGAACATCTTTTTATTCTCCCTAAAATTTAATGATAGCTCTCTCACCCCAACTCTCATTTGCCTTTTTTTTCACCTCTTGCACCTTTCTCTTGACCTCCTGTCTCTTTCTTTTATACATCTAACACTCATTTGCTTTTTTTCCCTGCAAAAATTGTCCAAATGCCTCTCTTCTCTTTCACTAATAATCTTACTTCTTCATCCCACCACTCACTACCCTTTCTAATCAACCCGCTTCCCACGCTTCTCATGCCACAAGCATCTTTCGCGCAAGCCATCACTGCTTCCCTAACTACATCCCATTCCTCCCCCACTCCCCTTACCTCGTTTGTTCTCACCTTTTTTCCATTCTGTACTCAGTCTCTCCTGGTACTTCCTCACACAAGTCTCCTTCCCAAGCTCACTTACCCTCACCACCCTCTTCACCCCAACATTCACTCTTCTTTTCTGAAAACCCATACAAATCTTCACCTTTGCCTCCACAAGACAGTGATCAGACATCCCTCCAGTTGCACCTCTCAGCACATTAACATCCAAAAGTCTCTCTTTCGCGCGCTTCTCAATTAACACATAATCCAATAACGCTCTCTGGCCATCTCTCCTACTTACATATGTTTTTTTTTTTTTTTTTTTTTTTTTTATACTTTGTCGCTGTCTCCCGCGTTTGCGAGGTAGCGCAAGGAAACAGACGAAAGAAATGGCCCAACCCCCCCCCCATACACATGTACATACACACGTCCACACACGCAAATATACATACCTACACAGCTTTCCATGGTTTACCCCAGACGCTTCACATGCCTTGATTCAATCCACTGACAGCACGTCAACCCCTGTATACCACATCGCTCCAATTCACTCTATTCCTTGCCCTCCTTTCACCCTCCTGCATGTTCAGGCCCCGATCACACAAAATCTTTTTCACTCCATCTTTCCACCTCCAATTTGGTCTCCCTCTTCTCCTCGTTCCCTCCACCTCCGACACATATATCCTCTTGGTCAATCTTTCCTCACTCATTCTCTCCATGTGCCCAAACCATTTCAAAACACCCTCTTCTGCTCTCTCAACCACGCTCTTTTTATTTCCACACATCTCTCTTACCCTTACGTTACTTACTCGATCAAACCACCTCACACCACACATTTTCCTCAAACATCTCATTTCCAGCACATCCATCCTCCTGCGCACATCTCTATCCATAGCCCACGCCTCGCAACCATACAACATTGTTGGTACCACTATTCCTTCAAACATACCCATTTTTGCTTTCCGAGATAATGTTCTCGACTTCCACACATTTTTCAAGGCTCCCAAAATTTTCGCCCCCTCCCCCACCCTATGATCCACTTCCGCTTCCATGGTTCCATCCGCTGACAGATCCACTCCCAGATATCTAAAACACTTCACTTCCTCCAGTTTTTCTCCATTCAAACTCACCTCACTTACATATGTATACTTATGTATATCTCGCTTTTTAAACTAAGTTTTCCCAATCACCAGTCCTTTTTCAGCACATAAATCTACAAGCTCTTCACCATTTCCATTTACAACACTGAACACCCCACATATACCAATTATTCCCTAAACTGCCACATTACTCACCTTTGCATTCAAATCACCCATCACTATAACCTGGTCTCATGCATCAAAACCACTAACTCACTCATTCAGCTGCTCCCAAAACACTTGCCTCTCATGATCTTTCTTCACATGACCAGGTGCATATGCACCAAAATCACCCATCTCTCTCCATCAACTTTAAGTTTTACCCATATTAAACTAGAATTTACTTTCTTGCTTTCTTTCTTTGTCTATTTCCAAGTGCTATCTCACTAATGTGGGAAAAGCCGATCAAGTAAAATAAAATATGATAAATATATATAATAATGATAATAATGACAGCAATGGTGAACTGAAGCTGTTAAGAATGGGTCAAGTACACCAGTTGGAGTATGACATAAATTTCTGTTGGACTGGTAACCTGGAATAACTAAAGGAATAGGTGATTGTGTTTGAAAATTTTCAGGGTTAATGCGATGAAAAACTTCAAATTCAGAGTGAAGATGTTGGAAATTTAGTGGAAAAACTACTGAAAGTATACAGAAGAGTTGGATGATGTATCAGGCAACAAACCAGAGTGATTAGGGAGGCAGGCTGGCAGGCATCTCCCGCCCTTTCTAGAAACACACTCGTTTGCCCATATCTCACACACACAATGCCACTTAGTTGACTTTTTGACATGATTACAAGATTATTTTGTGCTGTTTGTGCATTGTTCAATAATAGCTGTGGTATAGAGATTAAAAATTTTCAAAAATGAAAAAAAAAAAATATATCTGGCTGTAAGTGAGATGGAGGGAGTAGTAGCAGGAAGGCTAGAGAGTGGCAGTAAATAGAACAGGGAATTGTTTTCTGTTAGGGGAGACAATGTCAGTTTACAGTCTGGCCTCACCCTAAGTAGACTGTCTGGTATCATAAACCCTTTCAATGCTCTCTGCATGGTACATCCTTGACTCACTACCTTACATGTTATATGTGTTAATAGTTCCTAGTTGATATCTGATTCCAAAAGTTACTCACAGATGTCAGTATCAACCCCCTGCCACAGCTGGAAATAATACCCGGCACCTCAGTCACTCATAGATGCATATACATTAGCTTGGCATGAAACAACACCCACATGCAAATTACCTTATGACAAGTACAAGATACAAGGCAAATGATGAATAAGAGGATGAGGCAAGCTTATGTTCATTACACTTTTCAAGAAGAACTGGAAGAGAAATATGTTTGTAGAAGAAAACTACAATAATCTAGGCATATTTTGATAATAAAGATATAACTGTTGGTCAGATGAATACAATTTACACTGCCCTTCAGAGATTCCATTATAATAATTAAGCTGGGTAACTGCAAACTCATTTAGATGGAAATCATTCTATGCTCCACTCCACAGTTCCAGAGTTGTGAAGAAATTGCATGCTTCAACATCTCATGATGATGATAAAGTTTCTTACTCCAAATAAAACAAAGTGATAAAAATTTGGTTCATTTCAGCATAATAAAAATTTACTTTTGTATCAGTATTGATAATTTTGGTAATAAAATTATTTGTATATCTACTAATGTAAACAAACTTCTGCCAGTGTATATAACATGTAAATAATTCCAGTGTAATATGAAATTATGTTGTCTTATTACCCCATGTAAAATCCGAGAAAATTAAAATAATGTTCATTTAAATTGAAAGTGAAAATTTTTTTCATGGAAATAAACAATGTTCTGTCTATCTAAATAATACCTATGTGTAGTGAGCTTACTATATGAAGAACCAATTCAGGCTTAGTGAGAAACTATAATGTGGTAACAACCTAAATGTATGAAAGAACCTGTAGTTATCTCAATCACAGAGATAAAAAGCCACCATGCCACCTGCTCATCTCCGCCCTTGTTCATTCAACACCCTATCAATTTGATATTGAGGTAAGTATACTATTTTGGGCGTCAGGTTTTCCTTCACATGGACAACAAACAAGAATTCCATAATGTTTTATTTTCATACAAGGGAAATCATCTCTAATGCTATGTACAATGAAGGAGTTAAATAACTGCTTCACGCTTTCAGTGTACTGTTTTTAGCAACTTAGGATCTGCAGTAGGGGAACAAAAAATAAATTCACGTCAAGGGACATTTGAAAAGATGGTGTGTTTGAGAGGAGTGTGGGTTTATATGAAGTTTTGTTGGGAGACTAAATGATAACATACAGTAACTCTTGGAGAGGGGTTTATGGTAAAATAATCCTTAACAGTAACATTTATGTAAGTACAGTCTCTCTAATTTGACTGTACATTTTCATTTTAAAATAAGCTAAACCACACATTCTAAGATTTTCAAAAGCTGAACCTATCTACATCAAGACAATAATGGATTTCAAAATAAAATTTCATTCTGGTAACTATAGCCAAAACATACTTCTCAAGCCCCATTTCTGTAGGATAATCATGGAAAATTACAGAACTTTCATTAATCCTTGACAAAATGTCCAAAAGTTTCTAAACTCACCACTTAGCATCCACTGTGGATATATATTTTTTAGATCGATTTCCCAAGCCACTTAACCCAGAGAAATGATACACTTACTAACTTCCTACATTCTAAGCAACAAAAATTACCAACTCCCATACCCTGCCACATGAGATGGTTCCTCGCCGGATCTTACAAAACATGACTGACCAAATATCAATGAATGAGTGATACTTATCAAGGTACAATATTGTAAAGTCAGCTTTATACAGTTTGGGATAGCTCGGTAACAAATATTTTCAAAACTAAAATACATAGTAAGAAAAATTCGCTAAGTTGAATACCAAATCTATCTATACCATTCCCCGCTTAATTGAGCAGATATGTCCCTGAGACGACCAATAGGTGAAATTTCTGTTTTCTCATAGGTGTCCTTCATGTGGGCTTTTGTCCATGACTGGAGCTTTCAACACACACACAAAAATACACTGACTGCTGCTAGTGAGAGGGAGGGATCAGGGAGTAATGACCCCATCCCATGACCTCTACAAATTTAAAGTATGCTCCTATGACCACACTTACTTGTGTGACTCATTGCCAATGCAAAGGTGGGCATATTTGGTAGTGTATTAGCCCCTTCCAATACCCCAGTTAATTCAAGGAATATCACATTTCCTATCCCAGGAGCAATCCCTTAGGCAGTATGCTATTGACAGCAGATGTGCATGGTAGGACTACCATCTTGACTCAGGGACATTAAAATTGTGCCTGAAACCATCTTAAACCCTCCGTTTTATTTTCTGTCATCATCAGAACTGGACTACTGGGCTAATCCTAACATGTACCCTAAAAGCAACATACACCTAATCAGATCTCACTTATTTTTTTGCATAAGATTACTTGCCATCTTTCCACAGTTTCTTTAAATGTAATTACCATATGGTAGGGTCCAACAGACTTAGGGCTACTAGTCCACATCTTCATTAAGTGCTAAGGATCTCCAGGTCTTGCCTGACTTTACTGTCAATGGGAGGAAGGGCTTAGACAGTAGTAGTACCCATCCCTCCCAAAACCTTAGCCTCTCTAATAAATAGACTTACTTTTTCTATTCACTATACCAATGCTTGCGGTCTGTCTAAGAACCATTCTTCTGTTAAACACCATCTGCCTATTACCTCTACTAATATTTGATTTCTCTCTCAGACCCAATTATCAAATAATATTCTTGCTAGCCCATTTTTCATACCCAACTATAATATCCATACATGAGTCTGTTTAACAGGTGGTATCTGTGCTTAGCCCAACATCAACCAATATGGACTTTTTATTCCCTAGACTTTGATGTCATCTGACTGAAGGTCTGTCTCCCGAATACCACTATTTTCCTTTGTTTTCCCTGCTGCTCTTCTAATTCTACAAAACTGATAACTTTTTTCGGCTATCTAAACTTCTGCCATGAGGTGACGACATTCTCTCTTCCACAAGGCGAGATCCTCCACCCAGGAAATTTCAACATTCACCCTAGGGAATTGTTGAACTCACTCCATACTGATGGTGGAGGGACTGAAGCCTCACATGCACCACTTTCAATGATCTAGAGCATATTATCACTCACCCTATCCATGTACCTGATTGCTGCAACCACTCTCCTGATACTCTGGATCTGTTTTTCACCTGTTCATGCCATACCTGCACAATCTCACCCCCAAATGGTTCATCAAATTGACCATGCTCTTGTAAATGTCTCTATTCTATTGGTACCCAAGAGCCTCTTCTAAACAAAAATATTGGAATCTCAAGAAAGCTGACCGAAATAATTCAGGAAATTTTGTTTTTACTTTCCTTGGGTAGATTATAGTCTCCTGTGGTGGTACTTCTGTCTCTGTCAAATGCTTAGCAGAGGCTATTGCTGCAAGAATGGAAGCATATATTCCCTCTTCCTCCAATATCACCACCTCTTCCAATATATAGTTCAATTATTCCTATTCTGAGACCATTCAAGCAAGTACAAGGCTTGAAATAACTTTCCTTCCTCCAACTTTCCCTAAGCAGTTATCACTGCCTGTAATCAATATGTTATCCATAAGGCAAAGCATTCCTTTATCCAAAGGAAGTGTGGTAACCTATCCTCTTCATCCACAAACAGGTTTTTCTTGTCTTTTGCTAAACGAATCTCTGACATCTACTGTCCCATTTTTCCATTCTGATGGTACTATAGCTATCTTTCCCCTGACAAAGTAACTCTAGTTCTTGTTTTTCCTCCAACTCTACCTTGGATGGCTCCAAAATTCCTTCGCCCACTGATGCCACTCTTCTTAATCCTATGCCCCTCACTGTAATCTCTTTTCAAAATGTCCAATAAACACTTCTCTCTCTTGAGACAAGCAAAGTGTATTGCCCTGATGGCATGCAGCCCCGCATACTGATAGTGTGTGCTTGTACGTCTGGTCCATTTCTGGTTAAAAACCAGAACTTTTCCTTCTTGGAAGCATGCATTAGTTCATCCTCATCCTAAAGAAGGATGACTATTCTAACCCCCTCCCTCTAATCATAATCCTGCTTTAGACTTTTTCCCTTTCCAATATCTCTGAAATCCTCCTCAGCTACCAGAACCTTGAACATCTCAAATCTCCCAGTCTTTTCTCCAATTATCAGCATGGCTTTCTTCAGATGATATCCTTTCCTATTCTACTACTGTCAGGTCATTATCTTTGAAAGATTCTGGGGAATCCTATGTATTTGCTCTTGATATACCCAAGGCTTTTGGCAGGGTGTGGCATCAGGGTCTCATCTCCTAGCTCCCCTCTTTTGGTTTCCTTCCTTCAATTTGCTCTTCTCTGGCTGCTCTATCTCCATGCTTAATGATGGATTAGTCTCTTCCCCTTCCTCCATCAACAGTGGCATCCCTCAAGTCTCTTCGTGCCTCCCAAACTTTTTCTCCTTTTTAATCATCGAAATCCCTTCTTCTACAAATAACCAAATTCACCAATATCCTGATGGCTCAACACTACATTCCTCCTGATCCTTCAAATCTGCTTCTCCTTCTCTTACTTAATCTACATCTTATCTCAATGCAACTTCCTTAATGAACTCTAACAGAATATCTCAATAGGGTATAAGAAATCTGGTTAACTTCATCGTCTCCAAGATCCTTTTTCCACTATTTTTCTATTGAAAATTCATCAGAACTTTCCCTTGTCTTGATGGATCTATAATTCCACCTCTTGACACACTGAAGACAGTAAGTATCACTGTACAGTCCAACCTATCTTGGACAACTCACTTTATGGAAATAGCCAAGTCTTCTTCTATCAAACTGGGAGTCCTGTTTATATGTTGAAATTTCCATCATCCTAAACAGTTGTTCTGTTTATACAAAGGACTGATCTGCCCTTGTGTGTTGTAGAGTTTAATATTAGGACACGAGTAAGATATAGAAAGGGATATAGGAGGAACAGGAATTTGCTCATATAAACTTAATCAGGTTGCTGTTGCACTATTCCTCAATGTAACGTAGGTATGAACTGAGAAAGGAAACATGTCCAGTGTGAGAAAAATACCAAGTATAAAAGAGAGGATGGGAAGAAAAAGGAGCTGAAGTACACAAAGTTGACCCAGCTATGAGTGAGTAGGGTTGGAGGTAAAAGAGAAAGATAATAAATGAAGAGAAAAAAGAGGGTTACAGAAAGGACAGACCCTGAGACACCAACATCATAGGGTAAGGGGGAAAATCATTCTATCAACTACTCTTGAGGTGGAATTACTGAAATGAAAACTATGCATCACCACGCCAGAGGAAGGAAGTTTTATTTATCAAGATTTGTACTTCATTCTCACAAATTCTTCAGAGATATCAAGGGCCACAAGCATATTTTTTGACAAATTCTCTAAGAATGCAGACCAGAGGCAGGTCACAGGAAGGATGATCACAAGTGGACATTGCACTAAGAATATCATAACGGTGATCTGAAAAAAAAAGAATGGGATTCTGGCAGTTTAAGAAAATGATAATTAAAGCGAGTTTCAAAGAATTTGGAGAGAGTTGAAATGAGAGCAATGAGATGATATAAAGATTACAATGGTCTGCTTTCTCAAGAATGGGCTTTATTAATGCATGCTTCCATGAAGAAGGGAAAGTTTGAGATTTTAGACAGTCCTATTAGGATGTAAGGAGGTATGCCATCCAGTCTACACTTCATATTTGATGTAACTGCAAGGAGAACTCAGAGACTTTGGGTATAATACAGGAAAGAGCATAGGATCAGCTGGAGGAGAAGGAGAGAGATGCATAAAAGTGAAATGATTCAAAGTAAAGCAAGAAGAAAATAAGATGCCATAAATGTCCGACTATATCAGCGGGAAAGGTAGCTAAAGACTGATCAGGTTGAAAAAATAGAAAGAAATAGATGAGAAAAGTTGAAGATGCTTATGGTTAAATACCAAAAACGACGAACAAAAGTTCTGCAATGATTCCTAGTTCAGATGAGTGGAATGAGTTGACAAGGGGAAAGTTCCTTGGCCCCAATGTGCTCTGTCCCTGATGAAACAAGCAATAGGGCAAGAGTAATCAAACAATGAGTGAGGAGATAAAGTTTTAGTATTGCAATGGAAATAGACTCCATGCCAGCCATAAATACCTCTGATATATCACAAGTGATCTCTTACTATTACTTACTTTCATTATCTTTTCCTTTTATTGTTCTCTTTTATTAGCAATTAAACAAGGTTTGCAAATTTCTTTTTTTATGTCTAGAGAGAAATCTTTAAGTTTGCAATTCAAAATTCCAATAGAGTGAGGCTTAGCCTCTTAGTAATGGGGCTGGTTCCCTTATTCATCATTTGTGATGAAATGCCAGTAAATGTGTTACCTTTACTCAGGAGAAAGTTGCATATTTGTATGAAAAAGCATAATCAGGTGTAAAAAGTACACACAATACTAGCAAAGTCTCTGGTACTGAAAGCAAATCAAGTGATGCTGATACCCAGCTCTGTGGTTGCCTTCAAAGAGTATATCTGATGTCCTTGAGAAGTAAATTTCATCAGTCCTTGCAAGCAAAACCAGATTTTTTTTCTAGGAGAGGTAGGGGACACTAACGAAGATGTATAAATAAGAATTATGATTAAAAAATTTTGAAGGTCCTCAAACTGTTTACGATGTTAGTCTTTACAAAAAAAAAAAAATATGACCAAGGCGAAATTTGTATTTCAATGTAAACTAAAATCACATTCAATTGTTTGCCTATATATAGAAGGTTTATGATGACTACTGAAAATACCAAAATCTAAACTCTAAAAGGTCTAAAAATTCTTACACATTATCATACAAGTATTCTCTACATATTGTTGGCTTTCTTAATGTTTTACTTTCAGGTAAAGATATTAGGAAACTGATTCAATTAAAGTTCCTGATCTGGTTTAGCACAATTATCTAATACAGTTTGAAGTCGTACTTTCAACCTTGATGCACTCTGCCACACTGATCACACAGTGAGGTCTGCATTCCAACCACCATACAATGGCATAAGCTTACTACCACTATAGGTTGATATAATAGTGAAGCTATCACTTTGCATGAGTTGTTCACTGCACAAGGTTGTTTTCAACTCTACTAACATTCAAGAGGAAAGATGACAAAACTAAAAACTTTCTAAAATTAGTCAAGCCAATTCTCAACCAAGATTAGTTCTGAGGTGAGTTACCTTGAAAGGTCCCCCAAAAAATGTTGACAATATGAGTGGAAGGTGAAAGTCAACAATCAAAAGCACTGAGATAAGTTATGCTACATTTAGTCTGTCAGTAAACTTAATTCTGAAGTACCATGACCAGAAACAACATCTCTGAAAAAAGTGATAAAGTCACAAAGGAAGTAAGCAAAACCTCTGTTATCCAAAATTCTGTGGGGAATCAGCCAGTTCAGATAAAAAAATTTCCATTTAATACAATAAATAAAATCAGAAATTGCCTACCCCATGCTTGGCAGGGTATATGTTCTGCAAAACCTGGCAGATCCTCTCATGACCTTCACATAATGTAGCTTCTGGTGACATATAAACTTGACTAGTCATCCTTTACCTTGTTGAAATGGCTCCGGCTCAGCTACAGTGTCTTCTTTATGTAAACTATCATAAATCTTCAGAGATATAGACTTGAGGTGAATGTTACTGAGGTTGATTATCTTTGTCTTATGCTCTATGTATAATGAGAGCATTGCCTCCATCTTAAGTGGATCCTCATGGTTACCTTGATAGACACTGGAGCAGAAATGACCACAACACTTTAAATTTTCTCTGCCTTCTTCATGTTGTGGATTCACCCAGGTTGTAAGCATACCCAAGTGCTGACGCTCCCTTACCAGCATCAGCATTTTGTAAGATATCTAGCTTCATTTTCTAGGTCAGAGAGGTTCTCATCTGTTTGACTGCTGGTTTTTTAGGGTAGGAGAAGACATCACAGAATGTTTGGATGCAACATTAATACAAACACAAACTTAGAAAATAGCAGTAGAAAAAAAAAAACATATTAACAGTTATAAGTAAATCACACAAGTAACACAGATTTGCAAACAACAGTGGTAACCAGGAGACTAACTGATGGAGACATGGTTTGCTCCCGCAACAACCAACGTGAACTCCAACTGCCAACCCTCAATGAAGCTTTGGTGTATTTTCTACCGTGCTGATGCTCCTTCACCAACATCAACACACTGTAAGGTTTCTAGCCTTCTTTCTAAGGTCACAGGAAGTCCTCTTCCATTCAACTACTGGTGCTGGGTTAAAAGAAGATTTTGCTGTATGTTTGGATGCTATATATATAAACGCAAACACATTGAGTTGTAGGAAAATCACAGTAGCAGGTATGCCCAAACTGCACAAGTAGCACAGATCTGCACACAACGGTGGTAACTGTAAGACTTACCCGCTGGTGGGAACGTGGTGTGCTCCACTCAGGGATCCATGCTTACTCCACCTGCTATCCCTCACAGAAGTTTTAGTGCACTTTCTACTGCATACACATTTTAAAATGTTTCACCTGTCACTCTATATAGAAGAAATACTAATATACATAAGCAAATCAGCCCTGCTAAATGCCTCAATCTTCTGTTACTGCTTGGTGATGTTATTAGTAGTTGTCATGCCACCTTGGACTCGCCTTTATTCAGCCTCTTGCACAACTCCATTTCCTTCTTGAGGCTCAAGATGTTCCTCTTGCGATTGCAATTCATGCTAGATGTAGATGGATTCAAGGAGCTATCAGGCAATTGCTGATGATGCTTGAAAGGGGCCATTTCCCACGATAGCAATGAAGGGTACACAAAATTTACAAATGTGCAAGACCACCACACAACACCATGCCAGAAAGCACATAGGAAAAGATAAACAATCACCAGTGCCACAAAACACCAGGTGGTAAGTACACTAATTGCTACGGCTTGTGCATGCACGATTTGAAATACCCTTTACATATCTTTTAATTTTCTAATTCTTTTGGATATTGGAAGGTTGCCAACCAAAATTGAAAAGAAACATTGGTTTGCACATTCTGTTGTTTCAAATTAAGGATAACAGAAGGTTTAATTGTACAAATAATCATATTCACAAATATAACTTACATATTAAACATGAAATTACAAACTTTACTTTGCTAAAATTGTGATGATCCAAATGGTAGCATGAAGTAGACACAATCTCTAACTCTTAAATAAAATAACAAAATCTTCCCAGCTTTTTCTTTATATTCTGAAGACCTTTTTAGGGCAAATAACACAAAACAGTACAGAGAGTTAAGCAAAACTAAGCAAGAATCAAGACTCCATCCCTGAAACATCAATACTTAGAGAACAAGACTACACACTGTGGTGAATTTACTCTAGTAACACTTGGCATCACAATGATGGTGGTTACCACTTCAGAATGCAATTTAGTAAGCAACATAAGACAGTTGATATTACATCTTTATGAGCTTTCATCCACATTAGGAAACCTTCAAGAGGAACAGTACAAAGGATTATGGAAGCAAAACTAAATGAGAAACAAGGCTGATTGCCTGAATTATGAAACCTACGGAACAAGGCTCTGCTCCTGACAAATGAGAACCTAAAGAACATGGCCTTTGACTTGGCATGTGACCTCATGCTGATTCTTTCATAGTTATTTCATTCTGACATTGCTTATAAATGCTATGACGGTGGTCATCATTTCAAAAGCCAAATTACTTTAAAAGTCTGATTAACTGCGGGAACAGACCTTAAAAAGCTTTAGTCTTTTTTCAAGAACTCTTCACGAGGAATAACACAAGAACAGTAAAGAGAGTTAGGTGAACAAAACTAAATAAGACACAAGGCTCATTATTTTGACCCACTAATATCTAAAGTGCAAAGTTCTGCAACTGACTTTTGAGTAACAAGGGAACGTGACCATTAACCTGACATGTAAGGTCACACAGCTGGTCAGAGGTCACCATCATGGTGATACTAAGCATTACAACAAAACAATCAACAGAATTACTTCAATATCAGAAGGGGAAAATGGTTTCTGACCTGACTTGTGACTAAGTATATGAGGTCAGAGGTCATATTCCAGAGACTGATGTGCCAGATATAGAGCCTTTTTCCTCAAGTTTGGTGGGCTCCTCTTGAAGCAACCATGAAAAATAAGACAAAGGCTTGGGAAGGTGCTGTTAGTTTTTTTGTGAGTTATGAATGTTACACAAGTAATTTGAATTCTAGAATGGTCACCACTACTGTTTCCAAGAACTACACAGAACAATCAAATCTCCCACAAATATCCAAGAAAATGAACTTAACGGTATGAAAACTGCAATTTAAACTCTGCATAAAAGTTTAGAATAAACATTACCAAATTTTGCTTCTGAAGTGAAGACTATCATAGTAGCAAGAAAATTCCCCACTCCAACTGTTAGTATTCTACATTCATCATACACCATCCACTCCTACTGCTGAAGACTACACCCTATAAGTATTACTCATTTATATACTTTTTCAGCATAATCATCTTCAGTATGTACATTTTAAATTTTCTATTCTTTTAAAATGTCCAATATTGAGACTCCCATGGCTTAGTAGGGAGTGTGGAACTTAACCTCCCTTTTACTGTGAAACCTATCCACTTTACATAACCTTTACTAGGAATGCATCCCACATTTATAGCAAAGGACAGTGTATAAAGTGCAAAGTAAATATACAAGCATATTAGTAGCAATTTTAGAGTAATATGGGAGTAAAAAAAAATTTACCTTGGAAAGCACCTCAATTTATACAATGGAAACCCAAGGGAAGACATGGATCACATTATATTTACTGGTAATGTAAAAAGACATTACTTTAAATGGGGAATGTTTCTAATGACTTACTATTGTGATCTGCAGTTGACTTTGAAGATATTGTTACTAAAGTATGCATTTCTTCCATCATTAGCTAAATCTAAATGACCTGTGCCTTAGATTCTGTAGTTTATTATTTTCTTTTCTGAAGCATGGCTTTGAAGTATGAGATACTAGCATGTATCACATTAGGGAGAGCTTATCATATACCTGATTTATATCTCCAATCCCGTGATTACTCCTGGAACTCCCATCAAGGGGTCAACCATAGCAAAAGAGTCTCCACTTATCCCTGTCCTTACATGCCTCCCTCACATACCTTATTCCATGCATTCTTCCACTATTCCTCTCCCTCCAGTATTCTTCCACTCTATTTGCACGTCACTGGTGGTCTTCCTCTCACACTAACACCTTTAATCATACTATGATACACTTTCCTTGTGAACTCTCCATCTCACATTCTTTCCACACACCTTAACCACCTGAAATTACTATATTTCTCCCACTCCACTATTCACTCTCTTTGCATTCCATGCCATTCCACACCTCCCATACAGCCTCTCATTTTTTTCTTCATTCCATCTAGTCATACCACATGCTCCTCTCAAATAGCTCCTTTCTATTGCTTAGAATCTTGACCTCTGCGACTCATTCCATGTCCATGTTTTGGTAATATAGGCGAGGTTTGGGAAGACTATGCTGTCCCTTAATCCTCTCCTCACTTCCATACTTACACATCTACCCTTCATTAACCTATAAAGGGATCCAATGAGTCTTCTACCCTTTACTGCTCTCTCCCTTATCTCTCTTTACGTATCAAACTTACCCAAGACAGCTCCTAAATACTTAAATTTTCTTACCTCTTCCAGTCTCTCTCTCTCCACCCATATCCAAAACACAGTATAGGACACTTTTCTTTCATTTTAGATGGTTTTGCCAAAGCTATACTTTCAAACGCTTTCCTTTCAAAAACCATTATCTTTACTTGCATTTTCCTTCAATCACCTATGCTTATACACATCATTTTTTTTTTCTTTTTTTTGCTTTGTCGCTGTCTCCCGCGTTTGCGAGGTAGCGCAAGGAAACAGACGAAAGAAATGGCCCAACCCACCCCCATACACATGTATATACATACGTCCACACACGCAAATATACATACCTACACAGCTTTCCATGGTTTACCCCAGACGCTTCACATGCCCTGATTCAATCCACTGACAGCACGTCAACCCTGGTATACCACATCGCTCCAATTCACTCTATTCCTTGCCCGCCTTTCACCCTCCTGCATGTTCAGGCACCGATCACACAAAATCTTTTTCACTCCATCTTTCCACCTCCAATTTGGTCTCCCTCTTCTCCTCGTTCCCTCCACCTCCGACACATATATCCTCTTGGTCAATCTTTCCTCACTCATTCTCTCCATGTGCCCAAACCATTTCAAAACACCCTCTTCTGCTCTCTCAACCACGCTCTTTTTATTTCCACACATCTCTCTTACCCTTACGTTACTTACTCGATCAAACCACCTCACACCACACATTGTCCTCAAACATCTCATTTCCAGCACATCCATCCTCCTGCACACAACTCTATCCATAGCCCACGCCTCGCAACCATACAACATTGTTGGAACCACTATTCCTTCAAACATACCCATTTTTGCTTTCCGAGATAATGTTCTCGACTTCCACACATTCTTCAAGGCTCCCAGGATTTTCGCCCCCTCCCCCACCCTATGATTCACTTCCGCTTCCATGGTTCCATCCGCTGCCAGATCCACTCCCAGATATCTAAAACACTTTACTTAATAATAATAATAATAATTTTTTTTTTTTTTTTTTTGCCGCTGTCTCCCGCGTTTGCGAGGTAGCGCAAGGAGACAGACGAAAGAAATGGCCCAACCCACCCCATACACATGTATATACATACGTCCACACACGCAAATATACATACCTACACAGCTTTCCATGGTTTACCCCAGACGCTTCACATGCCCTGATTCAATCCACTGACAGCACGTCAACCCTGGTATACCACATCGCTCCAATTCACTCTATTCTTTGCCCTCCTTTCACCCTCCTGCATGTTCAGGCCCTGATCACACAAAATCTTTTTCACTCCATCTTTCCACCTCCAATTTGGTCTCCCTCTTCTCCTCGTTCCCTCCACCTCCGACACATATATCCTCTTGGTCAATCTTTCCTCACTCATTCTCTCCATGTGCCCAAACCATTTCAAAACACCCTCTTCTGCTCTCTCAACCACGCTCTTTTTATTTCCACACATCTCTCTTACCCTTACGTTACTTACTCGATCAATACACCTCACACCACACATTGTCCTCAAGCATCTCATTTCCAGCACATCCATCCTCCTGCGCACCACTCTATCCATAGCCCACGCCTCGCAACCATACAACATTGTTGGAACCACTATTCCTTCAAACATACCCATTTTTGCTTTCCGAGATAATGTTCTCGACTTCCACACATTCTTCAAGGCTCCCAGAATTTTCGCCCTCTCCCCCACCCTATGATCCACTTCCGCTTCCATGGTTCCATCCGCTGCCAGATCCACTCCCAGATATCTAAAACACTTCACTTCCTCCAGTTTTTCTCCATTCAAACTCACCTCCCAATTGACTTGACCCTCAACCCTACTGTACCTAATATCCTTACTCTTATTCACATTTACTCTTAACTTTCTTCTTTCACACACTTTACCAAACTCAGTCACCAGCTTCTGCAGTTTCTCACATGAATCAGCCACCAGTGCTGTATCATCAGCGAACAACAACTGACTCACTTCCCGAGCTCTCTCATCCCCAACAGACTTCATACTTGCCCCTCTTTCCAAAATTCTTGCATTCACCTCCCTAACTACCCCATCCATAAACAAATTAAACAACCATGGAGACATCACACACCCCTGCCGCAAACCTACATTCACTGAGAACCAATCACTTTCCTCTCTTCCTACACGTACACATGCCTTACATCCTCGAATAAAACTTTTCACTGCTTCTAACAACTTGCCTCCCACACCATATATTCTTAATACCTTCCACAGAGCATCTCTATCAACTCTATCATATGCCTTCTCCAGATCCATAAATGCTACATACAAATCCATTTGCTTAATAATAATAATAATAATAATGCAAGAGTTTTGGAAAGAGGGGCAAGTATGAAGTCTGTTGGGGATGAGAGAGCTTGGGAAGTGAGTCAGTTGTTGTTCGCTGATGATACAGCGCTGGTGGCTGATTCATGTGAGAAACTGCAGAAGCTGGTGACTGAGTTTGGTAAAGTGTGTGAAAGAAGAAAGTTAAGAGTAAATGTGAATAAGAGCAAGGTTATTAGGTACAGTAGGGTTGAGGGTCAATTCAATTGGGAGGTGAGTTTAAATGGAGAAAAACTGGAGGAAGTGAAGTGTTTTAGATATCTGGGAGTGGATCTGGCAGCGGATGGAACCATGGAAGCGGAAGTGGATCATAGGGTGGGGGAGGGGGCGATAATTCTGGGAGCCTTGAAGAAAGTGTGGAAGTCGAGAACATTATCTCGGAAAGCAAAAATGGGTATGTTTGAAGGAATAGTGGTTCCAACAATGTTGTATGGTTGCGAGGCATGGACTATGGATAGAGTTGTGCGCAGGAGGATGGATGTGCTGGAAATGAGATGTTTGAGGACAATGTGTGGTGTGAGGTGGTTTGATCGAGTAAGTAACGTAAGGGTAAGAGAGATGTGTGGAAATAAAAAGAGCGTGGTTGAGAGAGCAGAAGAGGGTGTTTTGAAATGGTTTGGTCACATGGAGAGAATGAGTGAGGAAAGATTGACCAAGAGGATATATGTGTCGGAGGTGGAGGGAACGAGGAGAAGAGGGAGACCAAATTGGAGGTGGAAAGATGGAGTGAAAAAGATTTTGTGTGATCGGGGCCTGAACATGAACATGCAGGAGGGTGAAAGGAGGGCAAAGAATAGAGTGAATCGGAGCGATGTGGTATACCGGGGTTGACGTGCTGTCAGTGGATTGAATCAAGGCATGTGTATGGGGGTGGTTGGGCCATTTCTTTCGTCTGTTTCCTTGCGCTACCTCGCAAACACGGGAGACAGCGACAAAGCAAAAAAAAAAAAAAAAGAAAAAAAAAAATATTTATTTATTATTTTGGTTTGTCGCTGTCTCCCGAGTTTGTGAGATAGCGCAAGGAAACAGACGAAAGTAATGGCCCAACCCATCCCCATACACAATGTATATACATACACATCCACACACGCAAATATACATACCTATACATCTCAGTGTACACATATATATACACACACAGACACATACATATATACCCATGCACACAATTCACACTGTCTGCCTTTATTCATTCCCATCGCCACCTCGCCACACATGGAATACCATCTCCCTCCCCCCTCATGTGTGCGAGGTAGTACTAAGAAAAGACAACAAAGGCCCCATTCGTTCACACTCAGTCTCTAGCTGTCATGCAATAATGCCCGAAATCACAGCTCCCTTTCCACATCCAGGCCCCACACAACTTTCCATGGTTTACCCCAGACGCTTCACATGCCTTGATTCAATCCACTGACAGCACGTCAACCCCGGTATACCACATCGATCCAATTTACTCTATTCCTTGCCCTCCTTTCACCCTCCTGCATGTTCAGGCCCCAATCACATAAAATCTTTTTCACTCCATCTTTCCACCTCCAATTTGGTCTCCCACTTCTCCTCGTTCCCACCACCTCCGACACATATATCCTCTTGGTCAATCTTTCCTCACTCATTCTCTCCATGTGCCCAAACCATTTCAAAACACCCTCTTCTGCTCTCTCAACCACGCTCTTTTTATTTCCACACATCTCTCTTACCCTTACATTACTTACTCGATCAAACCACCTCACACCACACATTGTCCTCAAACATCTCATTTCCAGCACATCCACCCTCCTGCGCACAACTCTATCCATAGCCCATGCCTCGCAACCATACAACATTGTTGGAACCACTATTCCTTCAAACATACCCATTTTTGCTTTCCGAGATAATGTTCTCGACTTCCACACATTCTTCAAGGCTCCCAGGATTTTCGCCCCGTCCCCCACCCTATGATTCAGTTCCGCTTCCATGGTTCCATCCGCTGCCAGATCCACTCCCAGATATCTAAAACACTTTACTTCCTCCAGTTTTTCTCCATTCAAACTTACCTCCCAATTGACTTGACCCTCAACCCTACTGTACCTAATAACCTTGCTCTTATATATATATATATATATATATATATATATATATATATATATATATATATATATATATATGCTGTTCCTGGGGTTAGGGGAGAAAGAATACTTCCCACGTATTCCCTGCGTGTCGTAGAAGGCGACTAAAAGGGAAAGGAGCAGGGGGCTGGAAATCCTCCCCTCTCGGTTTTTTAATTTTCCAAAAGTAGGGACAGAGAAGGGGGCCAGGTGAGGATATTCCCTCAAAGGTCCAGTCCTCTGTTCTTAACACAACCTCATTAATGCGGGAGATGGCGAATAGTATGAAAGAAATATATATATATATATAAATATATATATATATATATATATATATATATATATATATATATATATATATATATATATATATATATATATATCGAGGATGTAAGGCATGTGTACGTGTAGGAAGAGAGGAAAGTGATTGGTTCTCAGTGAATGTAGGTTTGCGGCAGGGATGTGTGATGTCTCCATGGTTGTTTAATTTGTTTATGGATGGGGTTGTTAGGGAGGTGAATGCAAGAGTTTTGGAAAGAGGGGCAAGTATGAAGTCTGTTGGGGATGAGAGAGCTTGGGAAGTGAGTCAGTTGTTGTTCGCTGATGATACAGCGCTGGTGGCTGATTCATGTGAGAAACTGCAGAAGCTGGTGACTGAGTTTGGTAAAGTGTGTGAAAGAAGAAAGTTAAGAGTAAATGTGAATAAGAGCAAGGTTATTAGGTACAGTAGGGTTGAGGGTCAAGTCAATTGGGAGGTGAGTTTGAATGGAGAAAAACTGGAGGAAGTGAAGTGTTTTAGATATCTGGGAGTGGATCTGGCAGCGGATGGAAACATGGAAGCGGAAGTGGATCATAGAGTGGGGGAGGGGGCGAAAATTCTGGGAGCCTTGAAGAATGTGTGGAAGTCGAGAACATTATCTCGGAAAGCAAAAATGGGTATGTTTGAAGGAATAGTGGTTCCAACAATGTTGTATGGTTGCGAGGCGTGGACTATGGATAGAGTTGTGCGCAGGAGGATGGATGTGCTGGAAATGAGATGTTTGAGGACAATGTGTGGTGTGAGGTGGTTTGATCGAGTAAGTAACGTAAGGGTAAGAGAGATGTGTGGAAATAAAAAGAGCGTGGTTGAGAGAGCAGAAGAGGGTGTTTTGAAATGGTTTGGTCACATGGAGAGAATGAGTGAGGAAAGATTGACCAAGAGGATATATGTGTCGGAGGTGGAGGGAACGAGGAGAAGAGGGAGACCAAATTGGAGGTGGAAAGATGGAGTGAAAAAGATTTTGTGTGATTGGGGCCTGAACATGCAGGAGGGTGAAAGGAGGGCAAGGAATAGAGTGAATTGGAGCGATGTGGTATACCGGGGTTGACGTGCTGTCAGTGGATTGAATCAAGGCATGTGAAGCGTCTGGGGTAAACCATGGAAAGCTGTGTAGGTATGTATATTTGCGTGTGTGGATGTATGTATATACATGTGTATGGGGGTGGGTTGGGCCATTTCTTTCGTCTGTTTCCTTGCGCTACCTTGCAAACGCGGGAGACAGCGATGGGGCAGGGAAAAAAAAAGGGGGAATATATATATATATTTCATGTGTGGCAGGGTGGCGACGGGAATGAATAAGGGCAGACAGTATGAATTATGTACACGTGTATATATGTATATGTGCTGTGTGTGGACGTGTATGTATATACATGTGTATGTGGATGGGTTGGGCCATTCTTTCGTCTGTTTCCTTGTGCCACCTCGCTAATGCGGGAGACAGCGACAAAGTATAATAAATATAAATAAATATATATATCGCGGGAAATGGCGAATGGTATGAAAGAGAAGAAAAAATGTATGTGAGAAATACTTAGAAAAGCAAATGGATTTGTATGTAGCATTTATGGATCTGGAGAAGGCATATGATAGAGTTGATAGAGATGCTCTGTGGAAGGTATTAAGAATATATGGTGTGGGAGGAAAGTTGTTAGAAGCAGTGAAAAGTTTTTATCGAGGATGTAAGGCATGTGTACGTGTAGGAAGAGAGGAAGTGATTGGTTCTCGGTGAATGTAGGTTTGTGGCAGGGGTGTGTGATGTCTCCATGGTTGTTTAATTTGTTTATGGATGGGGTTGTTAGGGAGGTAAATGCAAGAGTTTTGGAAAGAGGGGCAAGTATGAAGTCTGTTGTGGATGAGAGAGCTTGGGAAGTGAGTCAGTTGTTGTTCGCTGATGATACAGCGCTGGTGGCTGATTCATGTGAGAAACTGCAGAAGCTGGTGACTGAGTTTGGTAAAGTGTGTGGAAGAAGAAAGTTAAGAGTAAATGTGAATAAGAGCAAGGTTATTAGGTACAGTAGGGTTGAGGGTCAAGTCAATTGGGAGGTGAGTTTGAATGGAGAAAAACTGGAGGAAGTGAAGTGTTTTAGATATCTGGGAGTGGATCTGTCAGCGGATGGAACCATGGAAGCGGAAGTGGATCATAGGGTGGGGGAGGGGGCGAAAATTTTGGGAGCCTTGAAGAATGTGTGGAAGTCGAGAACATTATCTCGGAAAGCAAAAATGGGTATGTTTGAAGGAATAGTGGTTCCAACAATGTTGTATGGTTGCGAGGCGTGGGCTATGGATAGAGTTGTGCACAGGAGGATGGATGTGCTGGAAATGAGATGTTTGAGGACAATGTGTGGTGTGAGGTGGTTTGATCGAGTGAGTAACGTAAGGGTAAGAGAGATGTGTGGAAATAAAAAGAGCGTGGTTGAGAGAGCAGAAGAGGGTGTTTTGAAGTGGTTTGGGCACATGGAGAGGATGAGTGAGGAAAGATTGACCAAGAGGATATATGTGTCGGAGGTGGAGGGAGCAAGGAGAAGAGGGAGACCAAATTGGAGGTGGAAAGATGGAGTGAAAAAGATTTTGTGTGATCGGGGCCTGAACATGCAGGAGGGTGAAAGGAGGGCAAGGAATAGAGTGAATTGGAGCGATGTGGTATACCGGGGTTGACATGCTGTCAGTGGATTGAATCAAGGCATGTGAAGCGTCTGGGGTAAACCATGGAAAGCTGTGTAGGTATGTATATTTGCGTGTGTGGACGTATGTATATACATGTGTATGGGGGGGTTGGGCCATTTCTTTCGTCTGTTTCCTTGCGCTACCTCGCAAATGCGGGAGACAGCGACAAAGTATAAAAAAAAAAAAAAAAAAATTATATATATATATATATATATAAGGCCCAGTCCTCTGTTCTTAACGCTACCTCGCAAATGCGGGAAATGGCGAATCGTATGAAAAAAAAAAATATATATATATATATATATATATATATATATATATATATATATATATACACATATTTATATATATCAAAAGGCATGGTGGCATCACACTTTCCTGCCTTACACCCACATGTATATCAAAACTTTTGTTCAACTCTCCATCCACTCTTATGCACAGATTTCATACCATCCAATAGTTGTTCCCATACCCCATATATCCTTAATACATCCCATAAAGCATTCATCTTGACTCTGTCATACACTTTCTCCAGATCCATAAATGCTGCAAGGAATTTCTTACCTTTTACTGGATGCTTTTCCAAATTCATCTTCACACAAAAATCTGATCCACACATTCCTACCTTACCAATAACCTTCTTGCTCCTCACTTATTCTATTACTCTATGTCAATATTCTTGCATACAGTTTTCCTGGCATACTTAACAGACTTATTACCCTATAACTTCTACATGCATCCTTATCACCTTTTCCTCAGACAAAAGTAGCTCTAATAGCTTTCATCCAATCCTTAGACAAAACCTTCTGTTTCCAATCTAAATTACATACATGATGCACCAACTCTTAACACACTTTCTCCTCATTACTTTGGTATTTCATCCGTAATCCCATCCATTCGGGTGACTTTCCTACTCTCAGCCTCACTACTGCCCTTTTACCTATAGATCCTTGCAGTTGTATTCTCATTCTTCCATCCCCTATACCCATGCATGTAACAACTGCTGCCTCTCCTTCTCTCACGTTCATAATTTCTTAAACCACTCTTCCCATCTTTTTTTCACTTCCTTCTCTTGATTCAGCAACAGCCCTTCTTTACATCTCACATTAACATTTCCACTCTTACATCCACCTCTTTCCTTTTTCACCTCCTTCCAGTACAATTTCTTATTTTCCCTAAATTCTTCACTGAACTTTCTTCCAATCTTCATCTACTCCTTTGCTTTCCTCTATCAGCTTCTTAACATTCTGCTTTAACTCCTTATTTCTTCCCTCCTCCTATCTGAACTTCCACTGCTGCATTCCTGTTTAGCAATCTACCAAATGCCATTTTCTTTTTTTCCAGAGCATTTATAATCTTCATACCCAAGCACACTAAAATCCTGGTGTGCCACAAAAGAATGTACTAAATACCATCAATACACCAAGAAACTTAAATCAGACTTACAGGTAAAAGCAGTTGAAAAGATTTCAAATTCAGATGTGTTGAATTTCATATAGAAAGTTTAAATCATAAAAATTGCAATGAAAAAATGTGCAAAAATACAGGAAAAACATTGGGAACAAAACCATCACTATTCAATGGAAATTTCTTTTTATCGTAAATCTACTTCAAAACTACAGGGATAAGCTACAAAGTTACTCAAAAGATTCTGACTGGCAAATCATATCTTAACAGATACAGGAGTGCCCTTCTCCTCCTTGAGATTTATGAACAGAGAAGTTTGAACCAAGCCTACTCAGTTTATTTTACCTCTAGTACAGCATTCATCTCGGTAGTCATCAATACCATTCTCTATTCCATGTAGAAAAGTATTTGCTACGCTAATGTTTTCTTGACCATGGTTCACCTAACATTACTTTCAAATTGTTTCTCTGATATTTTTGATAGTTAATGAAGTTGTTTATGAATACTTCTCTATTAGACTGTATGGGCAACAGACTGTTTTGAATTTCCCTAGTAAGACTTAACTGGATAATTAAAGACAGAATTCTAAGCATATCTGAACAATTTAAGTGACCATCAGCAACCCAACATAAGGATCATTTGGTCAAGCCAAATCATATATTACCATATTAAACCTTTCATCTTAATGAGGCTGGCAAATACCACCTTAACCTCTGAAGAAAGTTTATTCACTGCACCAAATTTAATGACCTGAAGACAGTTTATTAATCATACCCAATCTAATGACCTAACAAAGTTTAAAGTATTTTGTGGTTCTACTGAATTCATCAAAAGGTATCATTTTTTACACCATTTACAAAACATTTCTTGAAAGCTACAAAGGCATTTCTAAGACAGTCCAGCAACAGAAGTAATGCATAATGATGAAATATACAGTGCATATTAAGACTTTTTTTAGGTTGGAGGCTTCAGTCATGCACAAAAGTCCACATTAAGGCTGGGCTTTCAATTGAAATATAGAGAGGGCTAGTGAATGAGAGAAATAAGATATGAGAAGAATTTTATGAATTCTGGAGAATGTAGGAAAACCTTTCAAAAAAGGGCCAGGTCGTAAATTTCAAGAAAGACATGAGAGGGTAGTGTCTTCCAAAGCTTTGAGGTGTTAGGGAAAAAAAAAGAAGTCAAAATGGCCCACCTTTGGGTTGACAATGGCCACACAATAATGATGTGATGCAAAAGCTTGCTGATGATTACTCTCAACATTTAAATTATAACAAAATACAATACACAAGAACCCTTAAATCCAAAATATATTCAAACTGTGATTGTTCTCTTGGGGCAAATTTTTTTTGGGGGGCAAATGGTAGTTTGTTTGTAGACCACTGAATATGAGTCTTCATCTCAGTGAATCCAATTGGGAATTTACATTGTGTTTCCGTCTTCAGATCCATGTGGTCCAAAGAGTAGAGTATCATCACTTCTTTGTTGCTTGAAATACTGAATTTCATGTGTTCGTGTTCTTGCATTGATGAAGAGCTCCGCTGCTAATTGAGAACACCACTTATGCAACTCTACTCCTTGAGCCGTAATGTCATACACAGTGACTGCACCAATTCCATACACATAAATTAATCCTCAAGGAACTTGACTCTGTCCAACTGTCTGTTTCAATCTCCTTGTTAACCATTTCCATGCAGAACCTGAGCTACATAAGTATGTTGATTTTATGCAGGATCTGGTTTTCAAAGGCTTCCTTATTCCATGTGGGGCCTGGCTTTAGTAGTTTTAAACCTGGTTGGGTTAAATGCACATCACTAGAGTTGCTGTGAAACCCTAAATTGCCAGGTTCCTTTGTATATTAACCCATATAAGAAAAAATGACCTCATTGATAATTTGTTTGCCAAAGTGACCACATCTCAAGCCCAATTACTCAAATTCTATAACTTAATTACAGCACATGATGTACATATGTAATAGATATGTGGAAGATCGATACATTACGCATTCAAGTGAGTATTATAAGCATACAAAGAGTTTACAATAATTACAGTGGCCTTGAAAGTGCATGCAATGTCCAGAGATTTTTGCATAAATGTCTATACCTCTCCTCTACTACCACATGGGATAGGCCACAAAGTAAGCTGACAAGTTTTATTTTAGTTTGTATCTGTATTGTTTCACAGTCATTTTGTTAGTGCACACTTGTAACATGGGCTAACATGGGCCTTTGGATATGTTGGTTTCTTTGCCAATGGCAAAATGTAAACAACTACACTCCCTATCCTGAGGGAGCTTGTGAATGTTTCCAGCCAAGATATAAGGAAGAGACACAGCTAGGACGCCATTTTGTTGATGTCTTGGATGATATTCATTTCCCTGTTTAAAAGTTGTCATTTTATTGAATTGATAAAATTGCCTATAAAATATGGAGTATTTCAATTTAATGGAGAATATTATGCTCAAAAATATGGTATGGCAATGGGTAAACCTCTTTTACCAGTCTTAAGTAATCTTTACATGGAACTCTTTGAAACAAAGTTACTGAAGAATATCATACCCTCTACTGCAATTTGGTTTAGGTATGTAGATGATGTCCTTTGTGTTTGGCCAACAAATGAAAATCTACTAAACAATTTAGTACCTTCCATCAACTTTACTGTAGAAACAGGGATGGAAATGTGTTTAAGTTTAGCATATACAAAAAACCTACCAATGTATGCTCATATATTCATTATTACTCAGCTCAACATATATGCAGTCCAGAGTCTATTGATGATAAGTTTAAGAGGACATATTCTAATGGATCCAAGTTAAAATATCCTAGGTCTTTCACTGAAGAATCCCTTAAGTTGGCAAAGAAATAATTTAATATAGTTAAACACAAACCTCACCTAGACACCAAGAACCTTTTAGTTCCCCCTTTTAGTAACAATCTTACATTTCTTCCTTTCTTCTTCTCCTTCTTTTTCTTATTATCATCATGATTATACATAATCACTGTTTCCTGCGTCAGCAAGGTAGCACCAGGAAACAGATGAAGCATGGCCCATCCACTCATACACACACACATACATATATATATATATATATACATATATACATTTTTTTTTTTTGCTTCGTCGCTGTCTTCCGCGTTTGCGAGGTAGCGCAAGGAAACAGACGAAAGAAATGGCCCAACCCACCCCCATACACATGTATATACATACACGTCCACACATGCAAATACACATACCTACACAGCTTTCCATGGTTTACCCCAGACGCTTCACATGCCCTGATTCAATCCACTGACAGCATGTCAACCCCGGTATACCACATCGATCCAATTCACTCTATTCCTTGCCCTCCTTTCACCCTCCTGCATGTTCAGGCCCCGATCACACAAAATCTTTTTCACTCCATCTTTCCACCTCCAATTTGGTCTCCCACTTCTCCTCGTTCCCGCCACCTCCGACACATATATCCTCTTGGTCAATCTTTCCTCACTCATTCTCTCCATGTGCCCAAACCATTTCAAAACACCTTCTTCTGCTCTCTCAACCACGCTCTTTTTATTTCCACACATCTCTCTTACCCTTACGTTACTTACTCGATCAAACCACCTCACACCACACATTGTCCTCAAACATCTCATTTCCAGCACATCCACCCTCCTGCGCATAACTCTATCCATGGCCCACGCCTCGCAACCATACAAAATTGTTGGAACCACTATTCCTTCAAACATACCCATTTTTGCTTTCCGAGATAATGTTCTCGACTTCCACACATTCTTCAAGGCTCCCAGGATTTTCGCCCCCTCCCCCACCCTAAGATCCACTTCCGCTTCCATGGTTCCATCTGCTGCCAGATCCACTCCCAAATATCTAAAACACTTTACTTCCTCCAGTTTTTCTCCATTCAAACTTACCTCCCAATTGACTTGACCCTTAACCTTACTGTACCTAATAACCTTGCTCTTATTCACATTTACTCTTAACTTTCTTCTTTCACACACTTTACCAAACTCAGTCACCAGCTTCTGCAGTTTCTCACATGAATCAGCCACCAGCACTGTATCATCAGCGAACAACAACTGACTCACTTCCCAAGCTCTCTCATCCACAACAGACTTCATACTTGCCCCTCTTTCCAAAACTCTTGCATTCACCTCCCTAACAACCCCATCCATAAACAAATTAAACAACCATGGAGACATCACACACCCCTGCCACAAACCTACATTCACTGAGAACCAATCACTTTCTTCCTACACGTACACATGCCTTACATCCTCGATAAAAACTTTTCACTGCTTCTAACAACTTGCCTCCCACACCATATATTCTTAATACCTTCCACAGAGCATCTCTATCAACTGTATCATATGCCTTCTCCAGATCCATAAATGCTACATACAAATCCATTTGCCTTTCTAAGTATTTCTCACATACATTCTTCAAAGCAAACACCTGATCCACACATCCTCCACCACTTCTGAAACCACACTGCTCTTCCCCAATCTGATGCTCTGTACATGCCTTCACCCTCTCAATCAATACCCTCCCATATAATTTACCAGGAATACTCAAAAAATTTATACCTCTGAAACTTGAGCACTCACTCTTATCCCCTTTGCCTTTGTACAATGGCACTATGCACGCATTCCGCCAATCCTCAGGCACCTCACCATGAGTCGTACATATATCAAATAACCTTACCAACCAGTCAATAATACAGTCACACCCTTTTTTAATAAATTCCACTGCAATACCATCCAAACCTGCTGCCTTGCCGGCTTTCATCTTCCGCAGAGCTTTTACTACCTCTTCTCTGTTTACCAAATCATTTTCCCTAACCCTCTCACTTTGCACACCACCTTGACCAAAACACCCTATATCTGCCACTCTATCATCAAACACATTCAATAAACCTTCAAAATACTCACTCCATCTCTTTCTCACATCACCACTACTTGTTATCCCCTCCCCATTTGCGCCCTTCACTGAAGTTCCCATTTGCTCCCTTGTCTTACATACTTTATTTACCTCCTTCCAGAACATCTTTTTATTCTCCCTAAAATTTAATGATACTCTCTCACCCCAACTCTCATTTGCCCTCTTTTTCACCTCTTGCACCTTTCTCTTAACCTCCTGCCTCTTTCTTTTATACATCTCCCACTCAATTGAATTTTTTCCCTGCAAAAATCGTCCAAATGCCTCTCTATTCTCTTTCACTAATAATCTTACTTCTTCATCCCACCACTCACTACCCTTTCTAATCAACCCACCTCCCACTCTTCTCATGCCACAAGCATCTTTTGTGCAATCCATCACTGATTCCCTAAATACATCCCATTCCTCCCCCACTCCCCTTACTTCCATTGTTCTCACCTTTTTCCATTCTGTACTCAGTCTCTCCTGGTACTTCCTCACACAAGTCTCCTTCCCAAGCTCACTTCCTCTCACCACCCTCTTCACCCCAACATTCACTCTTCTTTTCTGAAAACCCATACAAATCTTCACCTTAGCCTCCACAAGATAATGATCAGACATCCCTCCAGTTGCACCTCTCAGCACATTAACATCCAAAAGTCTCTCTTTCGCGCGCCTGTCAATTAACACGTAATCCAATAACGCTCTCTGGCCATCTCTCCTACTTACATACGTATACTTATGTAAATCTCGCTTTTTAAACCAGGTATTCCCAATCACCAGTCCTTTTTCAGCACATAAATCTACAAGCTCTTCACCATTTCCATTTACAACACTGAACACCCCATGTATACCAATTATTCCCTCAACTGCCACATTACTCACCTTTGCATTCAAATCACCCATCACTATAACCTGGTCTCATGCATCAAAACCACTAACACACTCATTCAGTTGCTCCCAAAACACATATATTTCTTTTTTCTTTCATACCATTCACCACTAAAGGGGACAGGAGCGAGGGGCCAGAAACCCTCCCCTCCTTGTACTTTGACTTTCTAAAAGGGGAAACAGAAGGAGTCACGCATGGAGTGCTCATCCCCCTCGAAGGCTCAGATTAGGGTTTCTAAATGTGTGTGGATGTAACCAAGATGAGAAAAAAGGAGAGATAGGTAGTATTTTTGAGGAAAGGAACCTGGATGTTTTGGCTCTGAGTGAAAAGAAGCTCAAGGGTAAAGGGGAAGAGTGGTTTGGGAATGTCTTGGGAGTAAAGTCAGGAGTTAGTGAGAGGAAAAGAGCAAGAGAAGAATTAGCACTACTCCTGAAACAGGAGTGGTGCGAGTATGTGATAGAGTGTAAGAAAGTAAACTCTAGATTGATATGGGTAAAACTGAAAGTTGATGGAGAGAGATGGGTGATTATTGGTGCATATGCACCTGGGCATGAGAAGAAAGATCATGAGAGGCAAGTGTTTTGGGAGCAGCTGAATGAGTGTGTTAGTAGTTTTGATGCACGAGACTGGGCTATAGTGATGGGTGATTTGAATGCAAAGGTGAGTAATGTGGCAGTTGAGGGAATAATTGGTATACATGGGGTGTTCAGTGTTGTAAATGGAAATGGTGAAGAGCTTGTAGATTTATGTGCTGAAAAAGGACTGGTGATTGGGAATACCTGGTTTAAAAAGTGACATATACATAAGTATACGTATGTAAGTAGGAGAGATGGCCAGAGAGCATTATTGGATTGCGTGTTAATTGACAGGCGCGCGAAAGAGAGACTTTTGGATGTTAATGTGCTGAGGGGTGCAACTGGAGGGATGTCTGATCGTTATCTTGTGGAGGCGAAGGTGAAGATTTGTATGGGGTTTTCAGAAAAGGAGAGAGAATGTTAGGGTGAAGAGGGTGGTGAGAGTAAGTGAGCTTGGGAAGGAGACTTGTGTGAGGAAGTACCAGGAGAGACTGAGTACAGAATGGAAAAAGGTGAGAACAAAGGAGGTAAGGGGAGTGGGGGAGGAATGGGATGTATTTAGGGAAGCAGTGATGGCTTGTGCAAAAGATGCTTGTGGTATGAGAAGCGTGGGAGGTGGGTTGATTAGAAAGGGTAGTGAGTGGTGGGATGAAGAAGTAAGATTATTAATGAAAGAGAAGAGAGAGGCATTTGGACGATTTTTGCAGGGAAAAAATGCAAATGAGTGGGAGATGTATAAAAGAAAGAGACAGGAGGTCAAGAGAAAGGTGCAAGAGGTGAAAAAGAGGGCAAATGAGAGTTAGGGTGAAAGAGTATTATTAAATTTTAGGGAGAATAAAAAGATGTTCTGGAAGGAGGTAAATAAAGTACGTAAGACAAGGGAGCAAATGGGAACTTCAGTGAAGGGGGCTAATGGGGAGGTGATAACAAGTAGTGGTGATGTGAAAAAGAGATGGAGTGAGTATTTTGAAGGTTTGTTGAATGTGTTTGATGATAGAGTGGCAGATATAGGGTGTTTTGGTTGAGGTGGTGTGCAAAGTGAGAGGGTTAGGGAAAATGATTTGGTAAACAGAGAAGAGGTAGTAAAAGCTTTGCGGAAGATGAAAGCCGGCAAGGCAGCAGGTTTGGATGGTATTGCAGTGGAATTTATTAAAAAAGGGGGTGACTGTATTGTTGACTGGTTGGTAAGGTTATTTAATGTATGTATGATTCATGGTGAGGTGCCTGAGGATTGGCGGAAAGCATGCATAGTGCCATTGTACAAAGGCAAAGGGGATAAGAGTGAGTGCTCAAATTACAGAGGTATAAGTTTGTTGAGTATTCCTGGGAAATTATATGGGAGGGTATTGATTGAGAGGGTGAAGGCATGTACATAGCATCAGATTGGGGAAGAGCAGTGTGGTTTCAGAAGTGGTGGAGGATGTGTGGATCAGGTGTTTGCTTTGAAGAATGTATGTGAGAAATACTTAGAAAAACAAATGGATTTGTATGTAGCATTTATGGATCTGGAGAAGGCATATGATAGAGTTGATAGAGAGGCTCTGTGGAAGGTACTAAGAATATATGGTGTGGGAGGCAAGTTGTTAGAAGCAGTGAAAAGTTTTCATCGAGGATGTAAGGCATGTGTACGTGTAGGAAGAGAGGAAAGTGATTGGTTCTCGGTGAATGTAGGTTTGCGGCAGGGGTGTGTGATGTCTCCATTGTTGTTTAATTTGTTTATGGATGGGGTTGTTAGGGAGGTGAATGCAAGAGTTTTGGAAAGAGGGGCAAGTTTGCAGTCTGTTGGGGATGAGGGAGCTTGGGAAGTGAGTCAGTTGTTGTTCGCTGATGATACAGTGCTGGTGGCTGATTCATGTGACAAACTGCAGAAGCTGGTGACTGAGTTTGGTAAAGTGTGTGAAAGAAGAAAGTTAAGAGTAAATGTGAATAAGAGCAAGGTTATTAGGTACAGTAGGGTTGAGGGTCAAGTCAACTGGGAGGTAAGTTTGAATGGAGAAAAACTGGAGGAAGTAAAGTGTTTTAGATATCTGGGAGTGGATCTGGCAGCGGATGGAACCATGAGAGCGGAGGTGAATCATAGGGTGGGGGTGGGGGTGAAAATCCTGGGAGCCTTGAAGAACGTGTGGAAGTTGAGAACATTATCTCGGAAAGCAAAAATGGCTATCTTTGAAGGAATAGTGGTTCCAACAATGTTGTATGGTTGCGAGGCGTGGGCTATGGATAGAGTTGTGCACAGGAGGGTGGATGTGCTGGAAATGAGATGTTTGAGGACAATATGTGGTGTGAGGTGGTTTGATCGAGTAAGTAATGTAAGGGTAAGAGAGATGTGTGGAAATAAAAAGAGCGTGGTTGAGAGAGCAGAAGAGGGTGTTTTGAAATGGTTTGGGCACGTGGAGAGAATGAGTGAGGAAAGATTGACCAAGAGGATATATGTGTCAGAGGTGGAGGGAATGAGGAGAAGTGGGAGACCAAATTGGAGGTGGAAAGATGGAGTGAAAAAGATTTTGAGTGATTGGGGCCTGAGCATTCCAGAGGGTGAAAGGCAGGCAAGGAATAGAGTGAATTGGATTGATGTGGTTTACCAGGGTCGACGTGCTGTCAATGGATTGAATCAGGGCATGTGAAGTGTCTGGGGTAAACCATGGAAAGTTGTGTGGGGCCTGGATGTGGTAAGGGAGCTGTGGTTTCGGGCATTATTGCATGACAGCTAGAGACTGAGTGTGAACGAATGGGGCCTTTGTTGTCTTTTCCTAGCGCTACCTCGCATACATGAGGGGGAGGGGGATGTTATTCCATGTGTGGTGAGGTGGCAATGGGAATGAATAAAGGCAGACAGTGTGAATTGTGTGCATGTGTATATATGTATGTGTCTGTGTGTGTATATATATGTGTACATTGAGATGTATGGGTATGTATATTTGGATGTGTGGACGTGTATGTATATACATGTGTATGGGGGTGGGTTGGGCCATTTCTTTTGTCTGTTTCCTTGCGCTACCTCGCAAACGCGGGAGACAGCGACAAAGCAAAATAATAATATTCATTTATTATTTATTTTGCTTTGTCGCTGTCTCCCGCGTTTGCGAGGTAGCACAAGGAAACAGACGAAAGAAATGACCCAACCCACCCCCATACACATGTATATACATACACGTCCAAACACGCAAATATACATACCTATACATCTCAATTTACACATATATATACACACACAGACACATACATATATACCCATGAACACAATTCACACTGTCTGCCTTTATTCATTCCCATTGCCACCTCGCCACACATGGAATACCATCCCCCTACCCCCTCATGTGTGCGAGGTAGCGCTAGGAAAAGACAACAAAGGCCCCATTCGTTCACACTCAGTCTCTAGCTGTCATGAAATAATGCCCGAAACCACAGCTCCCTTACCACATCCAGGCCCCACACAACTTTCCATGGATTACCCCAGACACTTCACATGTCCTGATTCAATCCACTGACAGCACGTCAACCCCGGTATACCACATCGATCCAATTCACCCTATTCCTTGCTCACCTTTCACCCTCCTGCATGTTCAGGCCCCGATCACTCAAAATCTTTTTCACTCCATCTTTCCACCTCCAATTTGGTCTCCCACTTCTCCTCGTTCCCTCCACCTCTGACACATATATCCTCTTGGTCAATCTTTCCTCACTCATTCTCTCCATGTGCCCAAACCATTTCAAACACCCTCTTCTGCTCTCTCAACCACGTTCTTTTTATTTCCACACATCTCTCTTACCCTTACATTACTTACTCGATCAAACCATCTCACACCAAACATTGTCCTCAAACATCTCATTTCCAGCACATCTACCCTCCTGCGCACAACTCTATCCATAGCCCACGCCTCGCAACCATACAACATTGTTGGAACCACCATTTCTTCAAACATACCCATTTCTGCTTTCCGAGATAATGTTCTCGACTTCCACACATTCTTCAAGGCTCCCAGGACTTTCGCCCCCTCCCCCACCCTATGATTCACTTCCACTTCCATGGGTCCATCCGCTGCCAGATCCACTCCCAGATATCTAAAACACTTTACTTCCTCCAGTTTTTCTCCATTCAAACTTACCTCCCAATTGACTTGACCCTCAACCCTACTGTACCTAATAACCTGGCTCTTATTCACATTTACTCCTAACTTTCTTCTATCACACACTTTACCAAACTCAGTCACCAGCTTCTGCAGTTTCTCACATGAATCAGCCACCAGCGCTGTATCATCAGCAAACAACAACTGACTCACTTCCCAAGCATTCTCATCTACAACAGACATCATACTTGCCCCTCTTTCCAAAACTCTTGCATTTACCTCCCTAACAACCCCATCCATAAATAAATTAAACAACCATGGAGACATCACACACCCCTGCCGCAAACCTACATTCACTGAGAACCAATCACTTTCCTCTCTTCCTACACGTACACATGCCTTACATCCCCGATAAAAACTTTTCACTGCTTCTAACAACTTACCTCCCACACCATATATTCTTAGTACCTTCCACAGAGCATCTCTATCAACTCTATCATATGCCTTCTCCAGATCCATAAATGCTACATACAAATCCATTTGCTTTTCTAAGTATTTCTCACATACATTCTTCAAAGCAAACACCTGATCCACACATCCTCTACCACTTCTGAAACCACACAGCTCTTCCCCAATCTGATGCTCTGTACATGCCTTCACCCTCTCAATCAATACCCTCCCATATAATTTACTAGGAATACTCAACAAACTTATACCTCTGTAATTTGAGCACTCACTCTTATCCCCTTTGCCTTTGTACAATGGCACTATGCATGCATTCCGCCAATCCTCAGGCACCTCACCACGAGTCATACATACATCAAATAACCTTACCAACCAGTCAACAATACAGTCATCCTCTTTTTTAATAGATTCCACTGCAATACCATCCAAACCTGCTGCCTTGCCGGCTTTCATCTTCCGCAAAGCTTTTACTACCTCTTCTCTGTTTACCAAATCATTTTCCCTAACCCTCTCACTTTGCACACCACCTTGACCAAAACACCCTATATCTGCCACTCTATCATCAAAAACATTCAACAAACCTTCAGAATACTCAGTCCATCTCCTTCTCACCTCACCACTACTTGTTATCACCTCCCCATTAGCGCCCTTCACTGAAGTTCCCATTTGCTCCCTTGTCTTACGCACTTTACCTCCTTCCAGAACATCTTTTTATTCTCCCTAAAATTTAATGATACTCTCTCACCCCAACTCTCATTTGCCCTCTTTTTCACCTCTTGCACCTTTCTCTTGACCACCTGTCTCTTTCTTTTATACATCTCCCACTCAATTGCATTTTTTCCCTGCAAAAATTGTCCAAATGCCTCTCTCTTCTCTTTCACTAATAATCTTTCTTCTTCATCCCACCACTCACTACCCTTTCTAATCAACCCACCTCCCACGCTTCTCATGCCACAAGCATCTTTTGCGCACTCCCTCACTGATTCCCTAAATACATCCCATTCCTCCCCCGCTCCCCTTACTTCCATTGTTCTCACCTTTTTCCATTCTGTACTCAGTCTCTCCTGGTACTTCCTCACACAAGTCTCCTTCCCAAGCTCACTTCCTCTCACCACCCTCTTCACCCCAACATTCACTCTTCTTTTCTGAAAACCCATACAAATCTTCACCTTAGCCTCCACAAGATAATGATCAGACATCCCTCCAGTTGCACCTCTCAGCACATTAACATCCAAAAGTCTCTCTTTCGCGCACCTGTCAATTAACACGTAATCTAATAACGCTCTCTGGCCATCTCTCCTACTTACATACGTATACTTATGTAAATCTCGCTTTTTAAACCAGGTATTCCCAATCACCAGTCCTTTTTCAGCACATAAATCTACAAGCTCTTCACCATTTCCATTTACAACACTGAACACCCCATGTATACCAATTATTCCCTCAACTGCCACATTACTCACCTTTGCATTCAAATCACCCATCACTATAACCTGGTCTCATGCATCAAAACCACTAACACACTCATTCAGTTGCTCCCAAAACACATATATTTCTTTTTTCTTTCATACCATTCACCACTAAAGGGGACGGGAGCGAGGGGCCAGAAACCCTCCCCTCCTTGTACTTTGACTTTCTAAAAGGGGAAACAGAAGGAGTCACGCATGGAGTGCTCATCCCCCTCGAAGGCTCAGATTAGGGTTTCTAAATGTGTGTGGATGTAACCAAGATGAGAAAAAAGGAGAGATAGGTAGTATTTTTGAGGAAAGGAACCTGGATGTTTTGGCTCTGAGTGAAAAGAAGCTCAAGGGTAAAGGGGAAGAGTGGTTTGGGAATGTCTTGGGAGTAAAGTCAGGAGTTAGTGAGAGGAAAAGAGCAAGAGAAGAATTAGCACTACTCCTGAAACAGGAGTGGTACGAGTATGTGATAGAGTGTAAGAAAGTAAACTCTAGATTGATATGGGTAAAACTGAAAGTTGATGGAGAGAGATGGGTGATTATTGGTGCATATGCACCTGGGCATGAGAAGAAAGATCATGAGAGGCAAGTGTTTTGGGAGCAGCTGAATGAGTGTGTTAGTAGTTTTGATGCACGAGACTGGGCTATAGTGATGGGTGATTTGAATGCAAAGGTGAGTAATGTGGCAGTTGAGGGAATAATTGGTATACATGGGGTGTTCAGTGTTGTAAATGGAAATGGTGAAGAGCTTGTAGATTTATGTGCTGAAAAAGGACTGGTGATTGGGAATACCTGGTTTAAAAAGTGACATATACATAAGTATACGTATGTAAGTAGGAGAGATGGCCAGAGAGCATTATTGGATTGCGTGTTAATTGACAGGCGCGCGAAAGAGAGACTTTTGGATCTTAATGTGCTGAGGGGTGCAACTGGAGGGATGTCTGATCGTTATCTTGTGGAGGCGAAGGTGAAGATTTGTATGGGGTTTTCAGAAAAGAAGAGAGAATGTTAGGGTGAAGAGGGTGGTGAGAGTAAGTGAGCTTGGGAAGGAGACTTGTGTGAGGAAGTACCAGGAGAGACTGAGTACAGAATGGAAAAAGGTGAGAACAAAGGAGGTAAGGGGAGTGGGGGAGGAATGGGATGTATTTAGGGAAGCAGTGATGGCTTGTGCAAAAGATGCTTGTGGTATGAGAAGCGTGGGAGGTGGGTTGATTAGAAAGGGTAGTGAGTGGTGGGATGAAGAAGTAAGATTATTAATGAAAGAGAAGAGAGAGGCATTTGGACGATTTTTGCAGGGAAAAAATGCAAATGAGTGGGAGATGTATAAAAGAAAGAGACAGGAGGTCAAGAGAAAGGTGCAAGAGGTGAAAAAGAGGGCAAATGAGAGTTAGGGTGAAAGAGTATTATTAAATTTTAGGGAGAATAAAAAGATGTTCTGGAAGGAGGTAAATAAAGTACGTAAGACAAGGGAGCAAATGGGAACTTCAGTGAAGGGGGCTAATGGGGAGGTGATAACAAGTAGTGGTGATGTGAAAAAGAGATGGAGTGAGTATTTTGAAGGTTTGTTGAATGTGTTTGATGATAGAGTGGCAGATATAGGGTGTTTTGGTTGAGGTGGTGTGCAAAGTGAGAGGGTTAGGGAAAATGATTTGGTAAACAGAGAAGAGGTAGTAAAAGCTTTGCGGAAGATGAAAGCCGGCAAGGCAGCAGGTTTGGATGGTATTGCAGTGGAATTTATTAAAAAAGGGGGTGACTGTATTGTTGACTGGTTGGTAAGGTTATTTAATGTATGTATGATTCATGGTGAGGTGCCTGAGGATTGGCGGAAAGCATGCATAGTGCCATTGTACAAAGGCAAAGGGGATAAGAGTGAGTGCTCAAATTACAGAGGTATAAGTTTGTTGAGTATTCCTGGGAAATTATATGGGAGGGTATTGATTGAGAGGGTGAAGGCATGTACATAGCATCAGATTGGGGAAGAGCAGTGTGGTTTCAGAAGTGGTGGAGGATGTGTGGATCAGGTGTTTGCTTTGAAGAATGTATGTGAGAAATACTTAGAAAAACAAATGGATTTGTATGTAGCATTTTTTTTTATGGATCTGGAGAAGGCATATGATAGAGTTGATAGAGAGGCTCTGTGGAAGGTACTAAGAATATATGGTGTGGGAGGCAAGTTGTTAGAAGCAGTGAAAAGTTTTCATCGAGGATGTAAGGCATGTGTACGTGTAGGAAGAGAGGAAAGTGATTGGTTCTCGGTGAATGTAGGTTTGCGGCAGGGGTGTGTGATGTCTCCATTGTTGTTTAATTTGTTTATGGATGGGGTTGTTAGGGAGGTGAATGCAAGAGTTTTGGAAAGAGGGGCAAGTATGCAGTCTGTTGGGGATGAGGGAGCTTGGGAAGTGAGTCAGTTGTTGTTCGCTGATGATACAGTGCTGGTGGCTGATTCATGTGAGAAACTCCAGAAGCTGGTGACTGAGTTTGGTAAAGTGTGTGAAAGAAGAAAGTTAAGAGTAAATGTGAATAAGAGCAAGGTTATTAGGTACAGTAGGGTTGAGGGTCAAGTCAACTGGGAGGTAAGTTTGAATGGAGAAAAACTGGAGGAAGTGAAGTGTTTTAGATATCTGGGAGTGGATCTGGCAGCGGATGGAACCATGAGAGCGGAGGTGAATCATAGGGTGGGGGTGGGGGTGAAAATCCTGGGAGCCTTGAAGAACGTGTGGAAGTTGAGAACATTATCTCGGAAAGCAAAAATGGCTATCTTTGAAGGAATAGTGGTTCCAACAATGTTGTATGGTTGCGAGGCGTGGGCTATGGATAGAGTTGTGCACAGGAGGGTGGATGTGCTGGAAATGAGATGTTTGAGGACAATATTTGGTGTGAGGTGGTTTGATCGAGTAAGTAATGTAAGGGTAAGAGAGATGTGTGGAAATAAAAAGAGCGTGGTTGAGAGAGCAGAAGAGGGTGTTTTGAAATGGTTTGGGCACGTGGAGAGAATGAGTGAGGAAAGATTGACCAAGAGGATATATGTGTCAGAGGTGGAGGGAATGAGGAGAAGTGGGAGACCAAATTGGAGGTGGAAAGATGGAGTGAAAAAGATTTTGAGTGATTGGGGCCTGAGCATTCCAGAGGGTGAAAGGCAGGCAAGGAATAGAGTGAATTGGATTGATGTGGTTTACCAGGGTCGACGTGCTGTCAATGGATTGAATCAGGGCATGTGAAGTGTCTGGGGTAAACCATGGAAAGTTGTGTGGGGCCTGGATGTGGTAAGGGAGCTGTGGTTTCGGGCATTATTGCATGACAGCTAGAGACTGAGTGTGAACGAATGGGGCCTTTGTTGTCTTTTCCTAGCGCTACCTCGCATACATGAGGGGGAGGGGGATGTTATTCCATGTGTGGTGAGGTGGCAATGGGAATGAATAAAGGCAGACAGTGTGAATTGTGTGCATGTGTATATATGTATGTGTCTGTGTGTGTATATATATGTGTACATTGAGATGTATGGGTATGTATATTTGGATGTGTGGACGTGTATGTATATACATGTGTATGGGGGTGGGTTGGGCCATTTCTTTTGTCTGTTTCCTTGCGCTACCTCGCAAACGCGGGAGACAGCGACAAAGCAAAATAATAATATTTATTTATTATTTATTTTGCTTTGTTGCTGTCTCCCGCGTTTGCGAGGTAGCACAAGGAAACAGACGAAAGAAATGACCCAACCCACCCCCATACACATGTATATACATACACGTCCAAACACGCAAATATACATACCTATACATCTCAATTTACACATATATATACACACACAGACACATACATATATACCCATGAACACAATTCACACTGTCTGCCTTTATTCATTCCCATTGCCACCTCGCCACACATGGAATACCATCCCCCTACCCCCTCATGTGTGCGAGGTGGCGTTAGGAAAAGACAACAAAGGCCCCATTCGTTCACACTCAGTCTCTAGCTGTCATGAAATAATGCCCGAAACCACAGCTCCCTTTCCACATCCAGGCCCCACACAACTTTCCATGGATTACCCCAGACACTTCACATGTCCTGATTCAATCCACTGACAGCACGTCAACCCCGGTATACCACATCGATCCAATTCACCCTATTCCTTGCTCGCCTTTCACCCTCCTGCATGTTCAGGCCCCGATCACTCAAAATCTTTTTCACTCCATCTTTCCACCTCCAATTTGGTCTCCCACTTCTCCTCGTTCCCTCCACCTCTGACACATATATCCTCTTGGTCAATCTTTCCTCACTCATTCTCTCCATGTGCCCAAACCATTTCAAACACCCTCTTCTGCTCTCTCAACCACGTTCTTTTTATTTCCACACATCTCTCTTACCCTTACATTACTTACTCGATCAAACCACCTCACACCACACATTGTCCTCAAACATCTCATTTCCAGCACATCTACCCTCCTGCGCACAACTCTATCCATAGCCCACGCCTCGCAACCATACAACATTGTTGGAACCACCATTCTTCAAACATACCCATTTCTGCTTTCCGAGATAATGTTCTCGACTTCCACACATTCTTCAAGGCTCCCAGGACTTTCGCCCCCTCCCCCACCCTATGATTCACTTCCACTTCCATGGGTCCATCCGCTGCCAGATCCACTCCCAGATATCTAAAACACTTTACTTCCTCCAGTTTTTCTCCATTCAAACTTACCTCCCAATTGACTTGACCCTCAACCCTACTGTACCTAATAACCTTGCTCTTATTCACATTTACTCCTAACTTTCTTCTATCACACACTTTACCAAACTCAGTCACCAGCTTCTGCAGTTTCTCACATGAATCAGCCACCAGCGCTGTATCATCAGCAAACAACAACTGACTCACTTCCCAAGCATTCTCATCTACAACAGACATCATACTTGCCCCTCTTTCCAAAACTCTTGCATTTACCTCCCTAACAACCCCATCCATAAACAAATTAAACAACCATGGAGACATCACACACCCCTGCCGCAAACCTACATTCACTGAGAACCAATCACTTTCCTCTCTTCCTACACGTACACATGCCTTACATCCCCGATAAAAACTTTTCACTGCTTCTAACAACTTACCTCCCACACCATATATTCTTAGTACCTTCCACAGAGCATCTCTATCAACTCTATCATATGCCTTCTCCAGATCCATAAATGCTACATACAAATCCATTTGCTTTTCTAAGTATTTCTCACATACATTCTTCAAAGCAAACACCTGATCCACACATCCTCTACCACTTCTGAAACCACACAGCTCTTCCCCAATCTGATGCTCTGTACATGCCTTCACCCTCTCAATCAATACCCTCCCATATAATTTACTAGGAATACTCAACAAACTTATACCTCTGTAATTTGAGCACTCACTCTTATCCCCTTTGCCTTTGTACAATGGCACTATGCATGCATTCCGCCAATCCTCAGGCACCTCACCACGAGTCATACATACATCAAATAACCTTACCAACCAGTCAACAATACAGTCATCCTCTTTTTTAATAGATTCCACTGCAATACCATCCAAACCTGCTGCCTTGCCGGCTTTCATCTTCCGCAAAGCTTTTACTACCTCTTCTCTGTTTACCAAATCATTTTCCCTAACCCTCTCACTTTGCACACCACCTTGACCAAAACACCCTATATCTGCCACTCTATCATCAAAAACATTCAACAAACCTTCAGAATACTCAGTCCATCTCCTTCTCACCTCACCACTACTTGTTATCACCTCCCCATTAGCGCCTTTCACTGAAGTTCCCATTTGCTCCCTTGTCTTACGCACTTTACCTCCTTCCAGAACATCTTTTTATTCTCCCTAAAATTTAATGATACTCTCTCACCCCAACTCTCATTTGCCCTCTTTTTCACCTCTTGCACCTTTCTCTTGACCACCTGTCTCTTTCTTTTATACATCTCCCACTCAATTGCATTTTTTCCCTGCAAAAATTGTCCAAATGCCTCTCTCTTCTCTTTCACTAATAATCTTTCTTCTTCATCCCACCACTCACTACCCTTTCTAATCAACCCACCTCCCACGCTTCTCATGCCACAAGCATCTTTTGCGCACTCCCTCACTGATTCCCTAAATACATCCCATTCCTCCCCCGCTCCCCTTACTTCCATTGTTCTCACCTTTTTCCATTCTGTACTCAGTCTCTCCTGGTACTTCCTCACACAAGTGTGTGAACGTTCTATTTCTTACACACATTCTTCAAAGCAAACACCTGATCCACACATCATCTGCTACTCCTGAAACCACAATCTCTCCCCCTATCATTCTAATGCTCTTTGGATATCACCATCCTCTTAATTGCCACTCTCCCCTACAACTTACCAGCTACACTTAAGAAGCTTTCCCAATGTAATTCAAACATGCATCTTTGTCCCCCTTGCCTTTATACAATGATACTACTTAGGCATTCCTCCAACCCTCAGGCACCTTAACATGATCCATACATACATTAAAAGTACTAACTAATCAACAACACTGTTACCCCTTTTCTGAAGAAGTTCAACTGAAATAACATCCACTTGAACCACCTTTCCATATTCATTCTTACACAAGACTATCACCACCTCTTCCATCTCACCAAGCCAACTGTCATGACTCTTTAACTTTGCATATCTCCCCGATCCAAACAGTCTACATCTGCTTCCTATCTTAAAACACATTCAACTGTCCTTCAAGAACTAACTCCATCTCCATTTCATCTGATCTCTGCCAGTCACCAATTCTGCATTTGCACCCTTCACCAATGTTTCTATTCATTCTCTTGTTCTTTCACACTATTAAAGTCCTTCCAAATGTTTTCTTACTAACCCTGAAATTTTCTGATACTTACCTTCACTCTCATCTGCCCTTTTTCTTCAGCCCCTGCACCTTCCTCTTGACCTCCTGCATATGCACTCATTCCACTTATTTCCAGTCAGTATTGCCTATACACCTCTCTTTTTTCTTTCATTAGCAACGTCATTAACCCATCACTCACCGCCCTTCTCACACACCCATCTCCTACTTTCTGTTTGCCACACTCTAAGCTTTTGCTATTCTACACTCAAATCTCTCCTAGTATCTCTTGACACAGGCCTCTTTCCCAAGCTCACTTACTTTCATTACCCTCTTCTCAGCCAACTCTCTTCCTCTTTGTCAAAAGCTTCTGCAATTCTTCATCCTAGCTTCCACCAGACATACCACCAGCTGACTCTCTCAGCACATTTACATCCAAGAGTCTCTATTTTAAATACCTATCAATTAGCAAATAATCTAATAATGTTTGCATACCATCTTTCCTACTTCACGTAGAATTTTGTACAATATGTTCTTTTTAACCAGTTATTCCCAGTCACCAGTCATTTTTCTGCACACGACCCTACAAGCTGTTCAGCATTTCCATTCAACGTACCAAGTACCCTCAATTGCCACATTACCCACTATTGCATTCAAATAACCAATTACTAATACCTTATCTCTCATCAAAATTTTTGAAGTATACAGTCAGCTCCACCAAAAAACACATGACTTTCTTCCTTTGTCCTCTTGTGGCCAGGTGCATAAGCACAGATAATCACCCATCTTTCGTACTCCACTTTCATTTCTACCTATATCTACCTGGGGGTCACTTCCTTACACTCTTATAACTCCTTCAGCAGAAGTGCTATTCATTCCCTGAGTTCTCAGCCTCACCCCTAACTCTTGCCTCTAGGACATTCTCCATTCTTTCCCTTACCCATAAGCCTTGTTTCTCACTGACCTAGAACATCCAGGTTCCTTTCCCAGACATACTACTTATCTCTACCTTCTTCTGATCTTGGTTACATCCACAATCAGCATCCTGTTTCAACTTTTAGAAATTGAAATATAAGATGAGGCAGGTCTCTGACCCCACTCCTGCACCTTTTTTGGTCATACAAGGAATAAGTTGGAGGTACTCTTTTCCTCTATCAATGATAATAATAATAATGATGATTATAATAATAATAATAATAATGAAATATTTTTCATACTTGATTGCAGTTTCCCATTAGTGAGGTAGCACCAGGAACCGACAAAGAAAGGCTGCATTCACTCTCATCCATTCCCTACCTGTCATGTGCAATGCACCAAAACCATAGCTATCTATCCAAGACCAGGCCCCACAAACCTTTCCATGATTCCCCTGGCCACTTCACAAGCCCTCTCATACTTGTTTCCTATTTCCCCCATTAGTGAGGCATTGCCAAGAACAGATGAAGAGAGGCCTCACTTGTTCATATTCAATCTCAAGCTGTCATGTGTACAGCAATGAAACCACTGCCTCCTGCCCATGACCAAGCCTCACAAACCATTCTATGGTTTCCCCTGGCTGCTTCATATGCCCTGGTTCTGTCCACAGACAGCAAGTCATCCCCTGTACACTACATCATTCCAATTCACTCTATCCCATACACACTCTTCACCCCCCTTGCAAGTTCCACACACAAGCACTCAAAATCATTTCCATCCTTCCATCTCCAATTTGGTCTCCCCCTTCTCCTTGTACATTCAAATTCTGACACTTATATCCTTTTTGTCAACCTCTCCTCGCTTATTCTCTCCTATGTCCCAACCAATTTAGCAAATTCTCTTCAGCTCTCTCAAAGAAACACTTCTTATTACCACACCTCTCTCTTACCCTATCGCTACTTACTCAAGCAACCCTTCCCGCACCACATATTGTCCTCAATATTCACCCTCTTTTGTACTTTCTTATCTACTGACTATGCCTCAGATTCATATAAAGTGGTTGGAACTACTGTACTATACTTTCAAACATATCCATTCTTATCCTCCCAAATAATGACCTCTCTTTCCACACATTCCTCAATCATCCCAGAACCTTCACCCATTCACCAACCCTACGACACTTCCATTTTCATGGTTCCATTTGTTATGTCCACTCCAAGGTATCTAAATCACTTCACTTACCCTAAGTTTTATCCATTCAAACTCACAACCCAACTTATCTGTCTCCCTATACTGCTAAACCTAATAATTCTGCTTTTATTTACATTTACTCTCAACTTTCTCCTTTCAGATATTCTCCCCAACTCACACACCAACCTCTTGAGTTTGCCACCACTGACTTGTCATCAACAAACAGCAACTGACCCACTTCCCTAGCATCCCCCTCACTCCCTACAGACTACATACCTACCCCACTCTCCAAAACCCTTGCATTTACAATGTTCACCACCCTATCCATAAAATAATTAAACAGCCATAATGACATCATGTACCCTTACTGCAGAAACACCTTCACATGGAACCACACACCCTCCTCTCTACCCACTCACACACATTATTATTACAGTAATTCAGTGAAGTGAAAGGACCAATTAATTTTTGGATTGCCTCTACAGTTTTATGAGGGCCAGAGAGTCTGTGGAGTGCAAGGTATTCCCAGAAATATCAATTCAAGTAGTGTTTTCAGTTTTTCATGACCTTTGTTTGGGTTTCCTAGTCTCATACCTTCTGTTAAGTGATTCATTGATTAAACAACTCGCATTATTAAGGCTCAAAGAAATTCATAACTTCATGAATAGTAGCAGCTGTGGAGCAATATACTCAGTTATCTAGGATGCTATAAAAACCAGAGGTTTAAAAATATTTGCAGTAGTTCAAGACATTTTCTAGTTACTCAGTTTGTTTGATCTCAAATGAAGTTAAGGTTGCCAGAATGGTATAAAGTAGATCTGGCAATCCCTTCACAACCATTGACAATTCATGATTATGGTAACGTAACCTACAAGTTTGCTCTTCCATTTGAAATAATTCTTAGTTTTATAATTAGGATTTTCTGGATGATAAACTGTAATCTAAATTTCAATTATGAAACATACTACTGTACTTACTATGAAGATCTGTAGTACTGTATCTTTCATTCCTACTCCAGATATGAAAGTTAGTAACATAAATCTCATTAATGGTAACAACTTACTAAACAGTTCAGGTAGGTCAACTAATAACTGCAAGAGCCTCTGTTTTACTGAAAAAGGGGTCTCAACATTATGTATGAGTAATTATTTAAAAAGTAAGCATGCTAAAGTCTTTTAATATGGGAGCATCTCATTATACAATTCAGGTGGATAAACAAGTAGAGAAGTTACATACTTCTTACTCCTCAGTCAAAAGCACTTTATACCTTAGGATTCTTCCATCTCAGTTTTCTTTTTTCTAAGAAAATGTACCAATGTGTAGGGAAGTCACCCATATCACATATGATATCATTTAAAGGTCAATTAAAGGGAGAAAGAAAGGTCATAATATTTAGTAATCATGGTCTGGTAAGATGAATTAATTAGAAGTTTCCCATTGTCTTAGTTCACACACAAAGAGAGAGAGAGAGAGAGAGAGAGAGAGAGAGAGAGAGAGAGAGAGAGAGAGAGAGAGAGAGAGAGAGAGATGAAGAGGAATATTTTTTGAAACTGTTACCGTGAGTATGAGCTACAAAAATTACTATACTTTCCGTCCACCCCAATCCTAGCTAAAATGGATTTGGGTTAAGCTTTGGAATTAGAAAATGATTGTTAGCACTTCACAAGGTTGGCAGCAGCTTTGATATGGAAGAACTTTGATTATAATAATCTAAAATGGCAACTTCCCATCTATCACACCTCAGAAGTAGTTTTTTATTACTTGGCAGTTAGATAATCTAAATTTCAGAGATCTTACTGATAAGTATTGTCAAGCAAGGCCGTCAATTTTCCTAAACCACAAAGTTACAGTTCAATTTCATCAAAATTATTTTTAGAAGTATATATATGCTGTTTCTTGTGGGGCAGAGTAGGAACAGGAATAGATGGAGGCAAGCAAGTATGTACATGTGTATATTTGTAAATGTCTATGTATATGTGAATATATTTGTTAATTATTCATTTTGCTTTGTCGTTGTCTCCCATGTCTCCCAACCCACCCACATACAGATGTACATACATACACCTCCACACATGCAAATATGCATACCTATACATCTCAACGTATACATATATATACACACACAGACATATACATATATACTCATGTACATAATTCATACTGTCTGCCTTTATTCATTACCATCGCCAGCCAGCCACACATGAAATAACTACCCCCTCCCCCTGCATATGCACGAGGTAGCGCTAGGAAAAGACAACAAAAGCCACAATCATTCTAACTCAGTCTCTAGCTGTCATGTATAATGCACTGAAAACACAGCTCCCTTTCCACATCCAGGCCCCACAGAACTTTCCATGGTTTACCACAGACACTTCACATGCCTTGGTTCAATCCATTGACAGCACGTCGATCCCGGTATACCAAATCGTTCTAATTCACTCTATTCCTTGCACGCATTTCACCCTCCTGCATGTTCAGGCCCCGACCACTCAAAATCTTTTTCACTCCATCTTTCCACCTCTAATTTGGTCTCCCACTTCTCCTCGTTCCCTCCACCTGTGACACATATATCCTCTTGGTCAATCTTTCCTCACTCATTCTTTCCATGTGACCAAACCATTTCAAAACACCCTCTTCTGCTCTCTCAACCACACTCTTTTTATTACCACACATCCCTCTTACACTATTATCACTTACTCGATTAAACAACCTCACACCACATATTGTCCTCAAACATCTCATTTCCAGCACACCCACCCTCCTCTGCACAACTCTATCTATAGCCCACGCCTTGCAACCATATAACATTGGTGGAACCACTTTTCCTTCAAACATACCCATTTTTGCTTTCCGAGATAATGTTCTTGACTTCCACACATTCTTCAATGCTCCCAGAACTTTCGCCCCCTCCCCCACCCTATGATTCACTTCCATTTCTGTGGTTCCATCCGCTGCCAGATCCACTCCCAGATATCTAAAACACTTTACCTCCTCCAGTTTTTCTCCATTCAAACTTACCTCCCAATTGTCTTGTCCCTCAACCCTACTGCACCTAATAACCTTGCTCTTATTCACATTTACTCTCAGCTTTCTTCTTTCACACACTTCACCAAACTCAGTCACCAGCTTCTGCAGTTTCTCACATGAATCAGCCAACAGCGCTGTATCATCAGCGAACAACAACTGACTCACTTCCCAAGCATTCTCATCTACATAAGACTGCATACTTGCCTCTCTTTCCAAAACTCTTGCATTCACCTCCCTAACAACCCCATCCATAAACAAATCAACCAACCATGGAGACATCACACACCCCTGCCGCAAACCTACATTCACTGAGAACCAATCACTTTCCTCTCTTCCTACACGTAAACCTGCCTTACATCCTCGATAAAAACTTTTCACTGCTTCTAACAACTTGCCCCCTTACACCATATATTCTTAATACCTTCCACAGAGCATCTCTATCAACTCTATCATATGCCTTCTCCAGATCCATAAATGCTACATACAAATCCATGTGCTTTTCTAAGTACGTCTTGTATACATTCTTCAAAGCAAACACCTGATCCACACATCCTCTACCACTTCTGAAACCACACTGATCTTCCCCAATCTGATGCTCTGTACATGCCTTCACCTTCTCAATCAATACCCTCCCATATAATTTCCCAGGAATACTCAACAAACTTATACCTCTGTAATTTGAGCACTCACTTTTATCCCCTTTACCTTTGTACAATGGCACTATGCAAGCATTCCTCCAACCCTCAGGCACCTCACCGTGAGTCATACATACATTAAATAACCTTACCAGCCAGTCAACAATACAGTCACCCCCTTTTTTAATAAATTCCACTGCTATGCCATCCAAACCCGCTGCCTTGCCGGCTTTCATCTTCCGCAAAGCTTTTACTACCTCTTCTCTGTTAACCAAATCATTCTCCCAAACCCTCTCACTTTGCACACCACCTCGACCAAAACACCCTATATCTGCCACTCTATCATCAAACACATTCAACAAACCCTCAAAATACTCACTCCATCTCCTTCTCACATCACCACTACTTGTTATCACCTCCCTATTAGCCCCCTTCACTGAAGTTCCCATTTGTTCCCTCATCTTACACACTTTATTTACCTCCTTCCAAAACATCTTTTTATTGTCCCTAAAATCTAATGATACTCTCTCACCCTAACTCTCATTTGCCCTCTTTTTCACCTCTTGCACCTTTCTCTTGACCTCCTGCCTCTTTCTTTTATACATCACCCACTCATTTGCATTTTTTCTCTGCAAAAATCGTCCAAATGCCTCTCTCTTCTCTTTCACTAATAATCTTACTTCTTCATCCCACCACTCACTACCCTTTCTAATCTGCCCACCTCCCACGCTTCTCATGCCACAAGCATTTTTTGCACAAGCCATCACAGCTTCCTTAAATACATCCCATTCCTCCCCCACTCCCCTTACCTCCTTTCATCTCACTTTTTTCCATTCTGTACTCAATCTCTCCTGGTACTTCCTCACACAAGTCTCCTTCCTAAGATCGCTCACTCTCACCACTCTCTTCACCCCAACTTTCTCTCTTCTTTTCTGAAAACCTCTACAATTTTTCACCTTCGCCTCCACAAGATAATGATCAGACATCCCTCCAGTTGCACCTCTCAGCACATTAACATCCAAAAGTCTCTCTTTCACGCGCCTATCAATTAACATGTAATCCAATAACGCTCTTTGGCCATCTCTCCTACTTACATACGTATACTTATGTATATCTCTCATTTTAAACCAGGCATTCCC